>NW_017307580.1:177042-204276 GCF_000935625.1 Nanorana parkeri | reverse complement strand
TTCATTCTCTTATCTTTTAGGACAATTGATGTTCACTCTTTTTTTCTATAAAAAATATGAATGAAAAAAGATTTACTAGAAAATTTGTAATTGATGGAGATATTTTTGGAAAGGATTTTGTACATGCTTTTACTTGCTCATGTCTTGTAAACTGCCCTAGAAAACAGAACTGGATTCCTGCGTTTAACACACAATTAATAATATTCTATGAATTATGTTTTGGTAATAGATCTAAATTTTAAGATGTGCACACACGCAATAGGTTGGGCTTGATGGACTTATGTCTTTATTCAACCTCAAATACTATGTAACTATGTAATTTTTTTTACAAAATTTGCCATCCCCAACTATGTTTGTGTGACCTGGGCAGGCATGGCCTTATAAGGAAAAATATCAATAAAAAAAGAAAACATTTTAAATAATGGAAATAATAGAAAAAGTGATGATGGGAGGATATATTAATGTGGGATTGTAAGGCCAGGGACTAAAAATGGGAGGAGTAGCGGTGATATTTTTTGTCAGTGATTTCATCTATTAGGTCATGCATTATATGCTCTAGGAGGAACACAAGAGGGATTGTATCACTATCCCTTCCTAATCGTTGCTCACTATTTGAGTAGCCTCTTCATCCTAGTTGATGAGCCACTGCAGGGGTTCCAAAAAACACCCTCTCCTTGTGTCATAATCACATAGAAGGAAGTGAAAGAGAGGAAGAATAAAGGATAGAAGAGGGAGGAAAAGGTGAAAGAGGAAGGGGAGGAAGAATAGAGGGAGAAGGTGGGTCAGGGGGAAGTAGGAGGAAGAGGTCACATTAGTAATGCTCAGCTCGGCACCTATTGCTTCCATGTGGCAGTATCTCTACCTCTCCCTTTAGTCTTCTTTGTTATTTTTTCATTTTGGAAAGGGTGGGCCGCCTTTGGCAGTAGGATTCTACACTTAATTTTTGTGGTTGCCTCCTCCATTTTCTGCTGCCTGCCTTTCCCCCTGTGTTGTGGAAGGAAGGGTAGCCTATGCCATAAGTAAATGTATTATAGTGATATACAGTATATAAATAAATAAAACAATATAACTAGTTGCCGATTGCCTGGGAGAAGAAAGAATATGCTGGCATAGCAGAGGAATGGCAGATATTTCTGACCTTTGCCTGGGCTCTGTGCAGCCCAAGCACTGTAGCAGTACCAAAAAACACACAAAAACACCCCTAAAAATGAAAAAAAAACACATCTGAAAATAAAAGATAAAAATGTGAACACGAAAGAAAAAAAAATGCTGTCCCTCTGGCGCAATCCAGGGCAGGAAACTGTCACTAGATTATATAGGGAGAATTGCAGCACAAAGTGGGGTTTAGACCACCATAGTTGTGGGTAGTTATAGTGTAGCTATACGGTATTTCGTTTTTTTTACTGCTCCATTTGGCATTTGCTGCCTTCTTATATTTGGAGCTGCACTCAACGGCCACTGTACAATATTTGTGGCTATTGTCTCTTAAATATTACACTCAAATTTCTATTTCAAGATTAAACCTGCCTCATCTCTACCTCTTATATTGTTGTACAAATATTTTTATTTTGACAGAACAGAAGTACAGGTTATGCAGGAGGATAAGGACCAGCAGGTTTACACAGTAGAAGATTGCCTTGGAACATTAGAGCGGCATAACAATGTGTTTCATAGAGTCATCCAGTATAGAGCCAATGGAGGATAACCATATAACATTAATTAAAGGGTATGATGAAAACAAAACAAAAGCCCCCCTAACAGTAACCATAATAAGACAAAGGGACCATAACCGTCTGCATTCCATTTCTAGGGGTGGGTTAGCAGCTGGAAATCATAGTGAGGACACCAGCTACCTGCTGCTGCTGCAGGACACCAGTGGAGCAACACCAGCGGGGAAGGAGGCTATCGGCTGTATGCCGAGCAATCATTCTATATTGTGTGTGGCAGGCTCCAAAAAACATCAGTAGAACCTTGAGGTAAGAGGAGAAAAAGAAAAGTGGAAGGGGTAGTAGGGGAAGACAAACAAAGAAGAGAGGAGGCTGTGGGGGGAGTCGAGGGGGGCCCCAGCGTCCCGACCAAGCGCATCGCCGTCAAATCGTCAAGAGGTCACGGTCTAGTCCCATTGGCTGGCTATATTCCAGCCAGGGTGACCACGTCTTCTGGAAAGAAGCATGAGAGTTGTGCAGGGTAGCCGTAAGCTTCTCTTTCCGGGTTCGGACGTCGGATGCGTTCCACCGTGGGACGCGGAAGTGCGCCGCCTCGATCAGCGGCTCCACCCCCAGCCCTTGGCCCTACATAAGCTCCCCAGTGAGACAGTATGGCGTTCCACTAATGCAGACTGAACGCCTACTGTCTCCTGGGACCCCACAGCTCTCCTACACGCCTGCTGGACTACACATCTCGGGATCGATTCCTCCTGGACCCCTGCACCTTAGCTGACTCCACTCAAACTGCAAGTAATTGTGCCCATTGCCCTGCATCTTAACCTTAGTGACTGTATAACTAAGTGCCGTGGAGTAGCTCTTGTGCTCCATCTAGTGGACTGTTGGGAGATCACATCATTGACTCTAAATAAGGCTGTTACACTCCTGAATTTCAGTTATCATTCCTAACCATTACAAATTGAGGGTATTGTACCAAGAAAGGGAATATGCTGTAATATCCCTTCTTCCTTTTTTGTTTCTTTTGGCTGTGATGCTTGAACCCTAACTCCCGTTAAGATTGGGAGTGAAACCAGGGTTCCGTCTGAGTAGCCTCCGCAGTTTTGATCCACAAACGCCTAAACTACCCCAGGTGTTACACTCATGTACCATGATTCCCATGATCCTGCGTCTTACTTCCGAGAAGAGTAACGTTGGTTGTTTCCATGCTCTGGCTATGGTCTGTCTAGTCGCCAGGAATATAAAATTTGCCAATTTCCTCTCTCTTTTCAAGAGGCGAGTAATTGGCCTGCCCAGGAGGGCCTCCCAAGGATTACGTACAAAAGCTGTATCAAAAACTGATCTCAGTAGGTTATACACTCTAATCCATAGCTTTTGCACTTTTGGGCATCCCCACCAGATGTGAAATAGGGTGCCTCTGTCCGTGCAACCCCGGAAACAGTGGGGCGAGACGGAGGGGGGCAAATTTGGATATCCTGTCCGAGGTCATGTACCAACGGAACATGACTTTATGAGCGTTTTCCTGGGCCAGGACATTCAGAGAGCACTTCGTTGCAGAAAGCCATATCTCAGACCAGGCGTGGAGGTCTAATGAGTCTCCCAGATCCCTTTCCCAAGCCAGCATATAGGAGAGTTTGGTTACCACCACTGACGGCACAAGCGAGGCATACAGGAGGGTTAGGCATACAGGAGGGTTATTAGGCCCGCAGAGTGGGGGTCCGACCAACAGCGGGATTCAAAAGGTGTAAGACTGTGTGGTGAACCCGGGCAGCGCCGAAGAAGGGTTGTAACATAACTCTTGAGTTGCTGATATCGGAAGTTCTCCGTGAGGGGAGCCGTCCAACTCTACCTCTTATATTGGGGCCTATCCAAGCTGCTTACAAACCGTCCAGCCACTGAGCAATATTTGTAGCTATAGTCTGCCAGATATTATACTCCATTTTTTACTGCAAATTAAAACCCATCTTGCGTTTTCCTTTCTATTTGTTGCATATTTCTACAAAACACATACCTAAAGTCTATATTTTGAATATTTTGGGAACATTTGAGGATACATTGATAGGAGGGGGTTCATGGACTGTGCAGTTGTGATTTTGAGGTGTTTTTGTGCACCCCTGTTTTATTTTATTTTTTAACTTTTAAAACAATGAAGTGTGGTACTGTGATTAAAGGAACTCACAAACCTATTAAACCTTTTGCCACTGGTGAATATTTACAAGTTCAGGGCTTTAAAGAGTAAATAAACTTTCCTATATGTGTTAGTTTTGTTATGGATGCTACTTTCCAGTTGATTCAGGCCTATTACCGCTTGATAGAAAAATATCACGTGTTGCAGCCAAAACCAACTAGTTGAATTCAGCGTGGGGTACCGCTGTATTTAAGCCAAGCTAAATGTGAAAGTTAAAGAATCAACTATGCATCCAAAATATGTGATGCCAAATTACAGTGTTGCTGATGCTGCCCATGAAAATTGTACTGTTTTGTATCACCACATACTCCTTAAATGCATCTCCCAAGCATGCAATTTAAAGATTTGGTATTTGTTGCTTGTTGTCAACAAAGTCACATTAAAATGACCCTCTCTCTTCTCTTGTGTGTTTTGCTTTATTAAGTGTCCCCCGTGACAGTGCCCAGCTTCCCACAACTTTTGTGACAATAGTTTGCCTATTAGCCTTGAAATGGACAGATTTTAGCAACAAGATTCATAGACTTCAATGGGATTCACTGCCAGTTTCAGGTTTAGTGAATTCCCTGCAAATCAAACCCTGGTAGATTTGCCCAATCCCAATTTGTAATATGCTAATTGAATTGTTTTTCTTATTTCCCATTTGCTTTGCTTTAATGGCTTTTCATTTTTAAGCTAAATATCAGATTCTGTTATTCTACAGCCCTAAGCCTGCTGTACTAAGAACCATTTGATAACCTCACTTATCTGTGCCTGACTCTATGCGTAACCTTTAATTTGTAAACTTCTGAAATCGTTCTGACATCAAACTCCCCATAGCACAGACTGAGAAGATTTCCTACCCTGTGGCCTGTCTGTTAGGGCTCTGTGTTGTCACAAACACTAATAATACACTTTTCGGGCCTCCTGGTTCAAATGTTAACATCTGCAGCGCAAGAAATGTTTTCCTCTATGGCAGAACTAGGACACATTTGTTTGGTTATTTTTTTGTATAATTACAAGTTCATGAGCTGTGTGATTCAGCAGATATTGCCAACTAGCCATCAGATAAACTCAGCGTTCCAATTAATTACCTTATATTGCCCATTGCATGGCCATTGTGGCTTGCTAAGTCATGACATTGAAATGCTTGACCGATATCGGTTCATAATACAGCAACAAGACAATAAGTAAAATGTGTCATGATGTGTTTTATTGTTATGTATTTTTATATTTTAGCATAGTGGGGAACATTTATAAAAGAAAAGCAAAATTTAACTCTTATTATTTGTAACCAAATAAGGTTCGATCTGTCAAAAGCAAAAATGCTCTATTTTCTTTATATGGGCACAAACTTGCTCATTTTTTAACAGTTTATTTTAATGACCCCTGTTGTTAAAGTGGACCTTAAAGAGACACTGTCATCTTGCTCATGCAGGGCAAAGTGACAGTGTCTCTATAAAGGGCTCCCACCCAGTTACACTTATGTTGTCAATACTACTAGCTAATTTCTGATATGGGGATGTTTGTAGATTTTTTCAATATGATAGTGCTTGGTGGGACAAGCAGCCAATCACATGAGGGAGGGAGGGAAGGAGTGACCTTACCACTGCGCCTAGTTGCCTTGCTACTTATGCTTCTATGCCTATTATGAGTAATATCGCATCTGGCACAATTGTCTGATATACTATTTACACTTGCCATATTCATATGCTATTGTTGGAGAGCACACCAAGGCATCCCCTTAAAATCCATGGCAATATAAAGGTTTTACATCAAAGGAACTTAAATTTCAGATATTCCAAATTTCAGAGGCTCGGAAGCTAAACGTTTAGATTTAGCTTTCAGCTTAAACGTTTGGCTGAACCACAACTGATCAAAGTTTTCAGAGGTATGCCCATCTCTAGATACAGGAATGTCCAGGAGCAGGGGAGGAGAATGCTTGTCAAAACCCTCAGAAGACACCTAATTTAAGCTCCATGGCTATCCTAGTTAGAGCTTACATAGGGCTGAGGAATCTTTCCCCATCCCCATGTGATGCTGCTGATGCCTGAGTTTAAGTTGCTAAACACTAGCTCTCTCATGTGGGAAGAAGGAGAGTGAGTCATTTGTTCCCCACTACTAAGAAGTAATGGGTCTTGTCTTTTCTACCTGCAGCAAAAAGAGGGGAGCAAAGGTTATCAAGGGGTATAAGCCAATTGTTAGGTCCGCGGTGTGGGCCCGAGATGATGAGGAGGACCTCCCTTGCAACCCTGTCTGATGAGCACTGGGTTGGAGACAGTGTGTGTCAGGCAGGGGGTGCACGGGTGCCGGATCAGGATACCAGGTGTCAGCAACAGGTAGTGTGCAGGCAGGATAGGCAGCCGTGCAGGATCCTAGAAGGCAAATAGAGAGGTCAGACAAGCCGGGTTGGTAACAGGCGGGCAGCGAAGTACAAGGCGGAATCCAATGGAGAGTCAAGAGGCAAGCCGGGTCAGTAGGAGGCAGGCAACAAGGTACAGAAGGGTAATCCAGGAGAATAGTCAGGGAGGAAGCCAGGTCACAGGTATCAAACAGGAGCAAGATCAACAGACGACTGGTGCTGGCTGAAAATCACACAGCAATGATCTAAAGCCCTGTGGGGCTTTAAATAGGCTGAAGGCGTGTACTGCGCGTGCGCTGCCGTGATGACGTCACCCGCGCACGCCAGTGTAATGACGTCACGCCGTGCGGGGCGGATCCCGCCGGGTCACAGGGCGTCTGCGCCTGCGCGGCCCAGTGATACTGCCGGGATGTCCCCTCCGTGTGCGTCCGCTCACACTGGCTCGTACTGGGACATTGTACGTCCCTCGGACCGGCACCCGACCTGGAGCCACTCGGACCGGGACCCGACACCAATGCAGGGCACAGCATTACATTTAACCTGTTGCTTGGTACTGCATGGGCAAAGCTTAGGTTCACTTTAAATGCATAGGATTCTAGCTGCAGCATCCAACCATATTTAATGTAGCATAAAGTGAATGCTTCATTAAGTTCCAGCCTTTTAGTTTAATACACTGGGTACCGGGGAGTGCTTTTTTTTTATACTCATATGACTTTATGCTTTATTACAAAATTCTCTTTTTTCATCATCAATTGAAATGCATCTATGCCTGACAATTGAATTTTGTTTTTGTGTCAGTATTCAAGGGAGACAAGCAAGTCATTATTCTGTCCTCAATATTTTCAAACAGCTCAGCTATTTTTATTTTTTTATTTACCAAAGGATAACAAAAAAAACAAAAAACGGTATTGTGTTTATGAAATGAATCATACAAGAAACACAGACAGTATTAAACCTACATATGTCCCTTGGAGGGAAGTATTACATAATGAGAGCTTTGTCCCTTTATTTCCAAACAAAGGGATAATGATTGGTGCAGGAAGAGGTAGTTAGATATCATTGTCTTGTGGCATTTGCTTCCAAATAAATTTTTACTTTTGGGCCATCCAAAGTCGCAAAGTTTGCCCAAAACAAAGAACATGTCATTGTGAGAGATAAACTCAATTATTAAGCTAACATTGCTTTGCCTGCAGTCAGTGATTTCTTGCAGCTTTTACTACAGCTTGCCTGAATTTCAAAATTGACTAGACCGTGTATGCCCGTTCCTTGATTCGGATACCAAGAGAAATCTTGAAAACAAACATTGTGAGGGGCTTTATCAAAACTGGAGCAGAAAAAAATCTGGAGCAGTTGCCTATAGCAACCAATCAACATTGCTCTTCAGTTTGTTCAGTTAAGCTTTGCAAATGAATGGTGGATGCTGATTGGTTGCCATGCTGCTCCAGATTTTGTCTGCTCCAGTTTTGATAAATTCCCCTCATTGTACATTTGTGTGAAAAATACAAATATTAGCATGCACACTGACTGGATTTAATCTGATTACAATAAACTTAAATGGTTATTAAACCCTCTGTGGTTTTTGCATATATCTACTGCTAGCAAGTAGTAGATATATGCAAAACGGTTTAAAAAAAAAAAAAACCTTTTCAAAGGGTTAATACTTACCTGTGTCTCTGCTGCGTGCTCCCGTCCGAACATCTGAATATTTCTCGGGCGGCCGCAAAGGATCTTGGGGCGGGCGCATGCGCAGTTCAGATGGTTGGCCGCGAGATGAGGAGAGACGAAAGGTAAGTCAATGCACGCAGCGTCCACCCGCACAGACACCATGGGACATGAGAGAAGAGGAGGACAGAGGAGTCGGTGCTGGATCGGAGACCCGCACCACCGCTGGAGGGACAGCTGAAAAGGACAGTGAAGAAGAAGATGATCGGATTAAGAGACATAATTTAAGGTAACTCCCTGGGCAGACTGACCCATCGGGCAGTCGGGCACGGCCAGAGGGCCCGCGACCAGCATGGGGCCCGTGACCAGGCCCGCCGACAGGGGTGTACTGGGGGGCCCAATCAAGTGAGCGGGGACCGAACTCAGCACGGGCTAGGGGAGTCTGCCTACACACATCCTGCCAGCGCCGAAACTAGAGAGGGCACATATAATAGTAATCAGCCGGGGTGGACAATACCCCTCTCCTTCTGCAGGCACTGCCAGGGCACCTGAGGGCGCTGGGGAAGTGGGGCTAGAAGGTCGGGCAGAGACTCAGGGGTGAGTGAGACAATACGACCGGAGGACGGAGGAGGCAAGCTGTCAGCAGGTACGGGGAGCTCTCCTGCACTCACAGCTTCTCCTATACATTCCGGCCAGGAGCAGCAGGGGGGGGGGGATTCTTCTCCCTGTCTCAGCCTTCTCTTCCTCCTCTGGCTGCTTGAACTATGAGTGGGCTGAATAGCTATGCTGTGTATGTGTGCTGTGTGTCCTCACTGTCCTGTATTGCGTCTGTGTTGTGTGTCTTGTATTGCCTGTGTGCTGTGTGTCCTGTATTGTGTGTATCCTGTATTGTGTGTGTGCAGGCCCAGATTTCCCACAAGGCCACCGAGGCCCGGCCTCGGGGCGGCAGAGCGCCTCGGGGCGGCAACGGTGACCTTGTGGGAAGTTGTGGATGCCAGTGTGAGGTGTCCCGGCGGCGGAACTTCGCCCACCAGCTCCGTAGTGTGCGCGGCAGGCCGCAACTCCTCCCCACAGCTGTCAGATATAGGGTGCGAGGCGTCAATCCACATTAACAGGACGCCGGTGGATTCATACCTCGCCGTCTACCTTGCTATCACACACGGGCTTGTTATCTCCTGTGTGATAGCAATAAAGTTAGGTGGGAAAAAAATTACAATGTTATAAAAAAAAATTAAAATAAAAATGTAAAAAAAATATTAAATAAAAAAATAAAAAGGTGATTAAAAAGTAAAGAAGAAAATAATTATAAAAAATAAACAATAATACGATAAAAACTATAAAAAAGTAAATTATAAAAAAAGTAAAAGTAAAAAGATAAATAAAAAATCTAAAAAAAATCAAATTGTTCAAAAAATAATTAAATAAAAAAAAAATTGAAACTAACCCCGCCGCCCTGCTATCTGGTTGCCATTCACAATTGATTGGGACGGGGGGTTGGCGACGTGGGTCGTGTTGTGGAACCTGGCCTTGGGGCGGCAAGGAGAGTAAATCCGGCCCTGCGTGTGTGCTGTGTGTCCTGTATTGCGTGTGTCCTGTATTGCGTGTGTGCTGTGTGGCTGTGTGTCCTGTATTGCGTGTGTCCTGCGTGTCCTGTGCTGCGTGTCCTGTATTGCGTGTCCTGTGTGTACTGTATTGCGTGTGTATTGTGTGTACTGTATTGTGTGTGTACTGTGTGCATATTATGTGTTGTGTGTGTGTGTGTATTAGGCCTCATTCACACTGGGCGCACACATCCATGCAGCGTGGACATCTGTAACCAGTTGATCCCGGGAGGTACAGGTGCTGCATGTGATTGCGCACAGCTGCCTGTTCTCCTCTATGGGAGGACGCGGCTGTACGGTGTCATGCGTGTCTGATGGATCCTGTCTGTGTCAAAGTGCGGACCCCCCTACCCGCATAGATGTGATGTCCGGGTGTCCATATGACACCGTACAGCCGCGTCCTCCCATAGGAAAGAACAGGCTGCTGCACGCAACCACACACTGCACTTGTCCCTCTTTGGATCAGCTGTTCACAGGTGTGCTTGGTGTGTTGTGTGTGTACTGTGTGTGTTTTGTGTGTGTGATCTGCCGTGCGTTGGCTCTGATCTGAGGTCTGCAGTGTGTTGGTACTGGTCTGAAGTCTGCCGTGCGTTGGTTATGATCTGAGATCTGATGTGCGTTAGTTCTGGTCTGAGGTTTCCAGTGCATTGGTTCTTGCCTGAGATTTGCAGTGTGTTGGTTCTGGTCTGAGGTTTCCAGCGCGTTGGTTCTGGTCTGAGGTTTGCTGTACATTGATTTGTACAGCGATCATTCCTAAACTGTAGAGGATCTTACTGTAGAGGTGGGCAAACTCTTGCTCTGTAACTGTGGTGCATATACAATACTCCCACAGCCAGATGCATGATGGGATTTGTAGTTTTACCACAGCTAGAGGAATGAAGTTTGCCCACCCCTGGTAATAATGCATTGGGTGGATTTTATATGGGCGAATCCCAAGGGGGCCCCATAATCTCTTATTGCCCTGGGGCCCCATATGTTGTCAGGCCGCTCCTGGTAACTCCTTACATTAGCATGGGGGGGGGGACTTTTAACTTTAATGTCACTTTAACTTTTACCTATAAACAATAGATTTTGAATGTAGGCCTATAAAAGTGTGTACTAAAATGTAAACACAGGTAAAACAGTGTGAAAGTAGGTGGAAACCCTAACTGACATTTGGTTTTCTAAAGCACTGTGAATCATAAACGATTTCCATTTTTTAGAAAATACTGTTTTTACTGCTTTTCCATCCATTGGTGCATTTCAGTGCCGCTGATCCCCCGCCTGCATGCATGTATCCTCATGATGGATGCATGGCATTTCTGGTTGTTTCTGGGTATCCTGATGGTGGCAACAATGGACCATGGGTGTTGAAACAGCCACTTGCAATCTCTATATGAGGTCTGTGTGACAGGGTAACAATAGAGGAGGAAAGTAAGCAATAGAGCAGGAAGTAAGGCAGGGACAACACATTGTCACCCTGTAACAGGAAGTGTGTGAACATTAGACATGTGCGATTCGTTTCGTTCCGAATCGAAATTCGGACGAATTTTCGTAAATTCGGACATTCAGATGTATCCGAATTCCGAATTACAGACATAACGAATGCAAACGAATCCGAATTTCCATTTCCGAAATTCGGTAGCGTTCGTACGAACGTTCGTTTCGTTTTCTGTTCTTATTCGTTTCTTATTCGTTTCTTATTCGTTTCGTTCGTTGGAGCAAAGTGACATTAGAGAAGGAGAAAAATATTTTTTCCCCCTCAAATGTCACTTTTGCTGCAAACGAACGAAACGAATAAGAAACAAATAAGAAACGAATAAGAAACGAATAAGAACAGAAAACGAACCGAACGTTCGTACTAACGCTACCGAATTTCGTCCGAATCCGAATTCCGAATCCGAATTGACTTTCACACCCGAATCCCGAAAAACGAAATAACACAAATCCGAATTTAAAACGAAACGAATTTTTTGGCAGTGCACATGTCTAGTGAACATAGATCTTCATGATAGAATCGTCAGGCATTATTTCACTAAAGCTGCAGATTTAAAAATATTGAAAGTTACATGAAGATGTTTAAGCTCATATGAGATTTTAGTTATTGGGTTTACATGCACTTTAAATATTTTAGCAGATAGATGAAAAGTAACAAGACTGAAAATAGGCTATTTCTTTGGTTTTATATGATTAGGTCAAATGTTTGCTGGCTATGTGTGTGGCAATTGTGCAGCACAAAGCTTTCCATCAGCAATTGAGTGAAAACCTTGTTGCATGGAACTGAGTGTTCTACTGCAACCTTTTACTGCAGTGTCAATTATTTCCCAGTTCCAAGCACCCAAATGATTATCTTAGGACGTATATTAGTTGGAAATACATGTTTGAATGGCACTGCAATGATTTAGCCTGGAACTGAAAGTGAAAATAAGTGAGAGGATGACATAACTAGGGCTTGCAGTAGACATCGGGCTCATAGCAAGGTTTTAATGTATGTTTATGTTGTAGAAGGGAAAGGCACTTATTTAATTGGAAGGGTGGAGATACACTGGGTCTGTTTTTGGCAATCTGGGCAGTCTTGTCTAAAGATCAGTCAGAGCTTTGCCAGCATTGGATGAGTTTTTATCTGTAAAAGGAGCAAATATGAGTGACCTGGAATAAATGCTTTGGTAAATAAAAGCAGCAGCATTCACCAATGGTCCAATATGGCTTCAAGTGCAAATGTAAAGTATGTTGCAGGGGTCCAGGCAGTTACCCTTTCTGCCTGCCCACACTCACCCACGTGCTAGGAGGTCCAGGCCTCCTTAGTGCCTTAGCCTCAATGTGACCCCTAGGGTTCAGCGCTGCTCTGGAAACCCCACAGGAAACCACTAGTTTCAGCAACTAAGCACACCTCTGCTTCATCTAGTGTGAAGGCCAGTAGACATGTGCGATTTGTTTCATTACGAATCGAAATTCGTACAAATTTTCCTGAAATTCCGAATTTCGGAGCATCCGAAATCCGAATGGCAGTTTCCGAATTATATCCGAAATACGAAATTCCGTTAACGAATTTCGGATCCGAATTTCTTTGAAACAGGAACTAATATTACCCCTGTAAATGAGGTTGAACAACATGACAAGATTTTTTTTTTAGCCGAAATACGGATCCGCTGCTGCTGATGCATTACAATACACAGTTACACACACAGGCAGGAAATACGAAATTCCGTTAACGAATTTCGGATCCGAATTTCTTTGAAACAGGAACTAATATTACCCCTGTAAATGAGGTTGAACAACATGACAAGATTTTTTTTTTAGCCGAAATACGGATCCGCTGCTGCTGATGCATTACAATACACAGTTACACACACAGGCAGGAAATACGAAATTCCGTTGACGTATTTTCGTTCCGTTACGATTCGTTCCGTTACGAACATTCGTTTTATATTGAAGTTAAAAAGCAAAGTACATTTATATTGGAGTTGAAGGTATTTTTTTTTTAAATCTGAAATTCGGATACGGAATCCGTTAACGGAATTCGTATTTCGGATAAAAAACAACTATATTAACAATATTAACAAAGGTATTTTGCTTTTTAACTTCATCATAACGAATGTTCGTAATGTTACGAAAATATAACCGCCACTAACGAAAATTCGTATTTCGTACGAATCCGAATCCGAATTGAGTTCAGTTACGAATTACGAAATAACGGATATTCCGAAACGAAACAGAACAAATTTTTTGACGGCGCACAAGTCTAAAGGCCAGAAGGAATCTTATGCCATCGACATCCCGGATCACACCAGTATGTCCCCTGAACAGATGGCCAACTCTGCTGGCGATGACCCAGTCATCACAACGGCCGGGCTTGGGAAAGTTACGACCACAGGTGCTGGCCTGTTGCATTTATGGCTGGGACGTTGCATGGGAGAAGCAAAGGGCTCACTGTGACCTTTGTACTGCTGAAAATTAATTGAGGGTACTTGTAGATTTAGGAGCATGGGTAAATTTTGACCTGGATGCTCCTGTTGTGGAAGTTCACAAGCCATGTCTTGATATTTCAAGCAAGGCATAAGAAAATAAGGCAGGGCTGAAAAACGGGAGGGGAGAGTGGAAACAATGGAGGCCCTCCAGCTGTGGTGAAACTACAAATCCCATGATGCATCTGTCTCAGGGAGTCATGCCTGTGGCTGTGAGAATCTTGCAATGCCTCAAGGGATTTGTTGTTTCACCAACCCCTGCCTTCAGGAAAGTGGCTTATTTGTTACTTGGGGGTTTTTCAGAAGGGTTTTCATTTCAGATCCCCTTGCCACCCTTGCCATATTCCTTCCACCACAAAGATTTTAAAACCGGCTTGTGTACATCCTGAAGTTGTTTTTGAGCAACTCCAGGAGGCAGTGGCTTTGGGATGGATGGCTAATCCATTCGGTAATCCTCCGGTTACGAGTGTAGTTATTTCCCCTCCTTGGTGTTGTAGCAAGGAAGGAACCCAATAAGTTCAAGTTAATCCATCATTTAACTGATTGCTGATTACTCACAAAAATGGTTTTTCATATCACAGATAATTTCATATACGATTACTATATGATTATTTGTGAGTGTCCTTTAAACCTGGACTCCTGGACAAGCATTTTTGTTTAAATATCAGAGGCACAGTATTCTTGCTTCAATTTTGGTGAGCTTTGTGTATTTCTTCCAGGTTTGTGCAGTAATCCAGTGTGAGACTTTGCCTTCCCATAATAAAGACCAGTCACTGCTGGTAATTATTACGCAGCCCCTTAACGAATTAGGTGTTCTGAGGGCCACAGAATAGGTTCCAAATGGCTGCATGTCCCAGAATCAATCAGTGCGCATCCATTGTTTTACTCCAAAATGCAGGCTGCAGAAAGTGTCTATGTGTGTTCACTGATAGTCATCCGGAGGGACCTTTAAAATGTCACGGTTTGCAGCTGTATTTATTTTTAGGTCTGCTATTGATATATTGGTGTTGGCCTACAAATGTAAATAAACATTCTACACTGAGTGGCCAGATTATTATGACCACCTGACGTTTGTAGGCAAATTAGCTATAATTAGCTATAATTTTGTGCTGAAGTTGCTAGAGGGCCAGACCATTATAAATAGGGAAGCAGGTTGTTTACCACGAGAGTAGAAGTGATTTTTTTTCTGACGATACGGGTAAACAACGCGATTTAACAGCCTTTGAACGTGGGATGATTGTTGGCGCTCGAAGCCATGGAGCGAGTATCAGCAACACAGCAGAATTAGTTAAATGTTCAAGAGGGGCTCATTGTTAAAGTGTTTAAAGACTGGACTGTCAGCCGAAAATCTGGGTCTGAACGTGCGAATTGTGGCTGTCAGCGACTAGTCAATGTTAGGGCAGAACGTAGAGTGGCAAGGCTGGTACAAGACAACAGAAGGGCAACAGTGCAGTGTCAGATTCCTTGCATCACCTTTCAACATCTTGTGGAGTCACGAGGCGGCCCAACGAAGTCATCTCGTGGCCCAACAAAGTACTGATGGGGTGGTCATAAAAATCTGACCACTCAGTGTAAATTCAGACCCATTATTAAAGGAGAACTATGAGGTGAGTGCTTTTCACTCACCTCATAGTTCTAGCCGACCTGTGACAATGAGACTGTCACAGGTCGGCTCAGTAGATCGGGAGGTGAGCGAACACATACCGGGGGAGAGCCGTGACAGGGGGAGGGGCTGGATTCCCCTCTGCCCACTCCGATCTGCCAGCGCTGACTGGCGGAACGGACGGGGGAGGGGGCGGGTACAGCTGGCTCTGCCTCTAGATAGGCAGAGCCAGCTGTCACTCACGCAGCTGGGCTGATCCTGTCGTCTAAGTCGGGATCCGTTTCGGCTGCGGCTTAGGGTAACGGGAGGACGCTAGTTTGTGTCCTCCCGTTACCCTAAGGAGAACTATGGGGAAAAACACTGACCCCATAGTTCTCCTTTAACATTACAAACTGGTTGTATTAGCTGTGTAGAATCTGCCCTCTTACCTCATGGTTATTAGGTCAATAAAAAATACATTATGTTTACTTCTGGGCTTACAGTTTTTATTCTTTGATACATTTTTCATTATCAGTTATTGTATGCCACTTTAAATGAAAAATGTTCTTTTTGTTGGAATCCTGAGTGTTGATAATTTGTGTTATTATGTAGATCTGTTGGATTGTGGAAAGAAATTTTATAGTTATTTGTGGTGGTTTATGGGACTATGTCAAAGTTATGTTATACATCCAATTACTTTAATTGATTTCAATCAAATCCAGAACATTATGGAGGATATAAAGGTTCCATCAACAGATTAAAAAAAGTTGTCCTAAGTTACAGGAATGAACGAAGCACAAGGCTGCCATCAGCTTCTTGCTTACCGATTTCTTTTCTCAGCTGTAAACTATAGAATATTTTTCTTCTATACATTAAAATATTTAAAGGAGAATTTTGGGGAGAGTGAAATACACTCATCCCCATAATTAGAGCTGACGTGTGACACTGAACCTGTCACACATTGGCTCTATTGATCAGGAATTGAGCGATCACATGCCGCTGATTGCTCAGTTTCAGATCTTCCCGGTCAATCACCCTTCCCTGCAGGGATTCCCCCCTCCCTTCCCCAGGGCTGACGGGAGGGACGGACGGGAAGGGGGCGGGCACAGCTGGCTTTGCCTCTTGCGAGGTAGAGTCATCTGTCAATCAGGCAGCGGGGTGGATCCCTACAATATTGTCGGGATCCGACCTGGCTGCAGCGTGGCTCTGGGCTGTCAGCATATAGTGGGCAATAGTCCGCTATATGCTTAGTTTTGGGTCACAGGAGGACATTAGTATATTTCCTCCTGTGACACTAAAGAGAACTATGGTAAAAAAAAGTTGGGCCATAGTTCTCGTTTAATTGATGCTTACTGAACTATTTGTGTAGGTTGAACCTGAGATACCAACAGTCAGCACCAACAGGAATTATATCTTGCAATGTCCGTATTGTTAAAGCATAACTGGCAGTTCCATAATGTTAATAAAGTGACTATAAAATGTTTTAATAGAGGCTCCAGGAGCCCCAAATCCACAGGTGGCCTAGTATATAATTTCCAGCAGATTTTGAGGAATAGGAGTAATACCCTACCTGCCATACCTTTCTATTGACCAGGGAGGCTGTCCATCAGAACAGTGGGCTGATAGAGAGCCACAAAAGGCAGGAAATGGTTGGTCAGCCTTCAACCTTTTGGCAAAAGCTGAGACTTGCACATTAAATCACCTTGGAATTAGGGCATTTAATGCCCCATGGTCTACAACTTACGTGATGTTAAAATTCAGTGACCTGAAATGTGTTTAACTCATATAGATGTTTAAAACAAACCACTATTTAATGTGTCTATCAATCAGCATAGAACATGTTTTGAACCATAGTCCTTTCAAAGAGGCCTCTTATAGTTTGGACAATACTCAGCCATGCAAAGCAGTTATTGGACTTCAACCACCCAATCATGCGCAGGCAAAAGTCCTGTTTTGTTTGTTTTATTTGCCATTTGTTATTGAAGTATTCTTTGCAAAGTTATTTTTTTTAACCATATTAACTAAACCAAGTAAAAAATCTGAGTTAAAGTGACAATTCCCTTGCAAAGTGGACACGCTCTACTCCTTAAATACATCAGTCTTGACTCAAGATGGTTGCCCATACTGTTACAAATCCCATACCATGTTCAAGAAACATTTCTGGTTTTAGACATAATTTAGCTCTTCCCCACATGTAAATCCAGATGGAGAAATGAGATGAGTCCGAACCGCCTCAGGAATAGAGTAGTGTCACTCTTCTTGCCCCGGCTTTTTGTTTACATGTGACAGCAGTGATTGGTTGTACTGTCGCTGGGGGTCTGCTCTGATGGGCGGTATTAATGGTGCACAGCTTAGCTAATGGGGCAGGCACCACTGCTGTCCCTGATTGGTGTGGTGCCCCCGCTCAAGTGGCAGCCATGGCACATGCCCTGCCTCCCATATGGCGCTACTGACCAACTTATCAAAGTAAAGAAGCTGCTTGGACAAGCAATGAAACACCTTCAGCGTTAAAGAACAAGTCCAGTTGAATGTGACTAACCACTACTAGCTATGCAGCTGTCTTTGTAACTTTAACAACTTGCAATGTGGTTACTTCAGAGTTAAACTCCTTTTTCATGTGAGGTTTATCTTAGTTTGTAGTGTGTGTGTGTGTGTGTGTGTGTGTGTAAAACTATATTTAAAACCCTTCGTTTTCTTCTCATCTTTGTAGAGTAGAGCCTCTTTCATTCTTGCACAGATTTACACTGAACTGTACATTACTCCGGCAGCAATCCAATTAGACACTTTCAAAAGAAATGATTTCAAATGCAGATTTTCAAAGAATCGTTTGTTATTGGGAGATAATGAATGAAATACCTTATGCAGCTGAAGCATTTAAAAAGACTTTTAAGTGAGCGTAGATAAATGCCTAACATCACACTTATTTATACATTTGGTAAAAATGTGCTTTTGTCTCTTTGATTGTGGAGGAAGATCTTTACAAATAAATTTAAGTTAATTCATTTCAAATGGTAAAGATCACAGCGCTCAACCAAGCAAACATATCATTAAGAAGGTTTTGTAGATGATGATTTGATCACTCAATTTTTCAACTGAGTGGTGACATGAATGGCTCAGCAACTGGTTTGTAAGCTGCGTCGTTCTTCCATCACTCTGCTGTTCCAGCTGAAATTATGCCATTTAATTATCACAGCTGGTAGAACTTCGTTTGCACTGGCTCAGCCCTTTGACAGTGTACCTTGACACACATATATCTGTAACAACCCCATCCAAACAAATCCTCTGCAGAGGCTGCAGGCAACTCATTCAATGCAAAACTGTTTTTTGTTTACTTTTTCTTAGGTAAAATCACCAATAGGCATACTATGGTCTTCCTTTGGCTAGGAAAATGTCAGCCAGTTTGTTAGTCAGGTAAAACAATGATTGCCATATTTGGGTGTAATACCACTGGGCAGTTGTTGTTGTTGAGTTATAGTTATTAAATTATTACAGGTATTTATATAGCACTGACAATTTACACAGCATTTTACATACTGCACATTCACATCAGTCCCAGCCCTCAATAAGCTTACAATATAAGGTCCCTATGGCATACTCATACTAGGAGAAAATTATCCTTCCAGCATGTCTTTGGAGTGTGGTAGGAAATCGGAGTACCCAGAAGAAACCCATGTAAGCACAGGGAGAACATGAAAACTTCTTACGGATGGTGTCCTGACTGGGATTTGAACTGAGGACCCCAGTGCTGCAAGGCAGAAGTGCTTAACACTAAGCCACTGTGCGGCCTATAGCTCCTATTTTTACTAGTTCATCACTGTGGTTTACCTAAGGCCATCGCAAGAATTCCTCTTGCATTCCCCACTCAGTTCATGAGAAACCAAGCGTTTCTTATGTTGTATAGTCTTCAAGGTATAAGTACAGACAAGCTAAGTGGTATGTCTGAAAGGCAGGTATTAACAGGACTGGGAAAACCAGAAACAGGACTGGGAAATTACTAAATTAGAAGATCGTTATCCAATACCTTTTATTTCAACAGGTCTGTGCTTTACTGTCTAACTTCAGTATAGCAGTCCTAAAACTGTAAACTAAGTGGGAAATTGAGAGTCCTATAACCTGTTCTACACACTAAACTAATGATGGTAGACTACACACTTAACTCGAGATTGATGGTCCTCTAACCTGTTCTACACACTAATGTAGAGAATGATGGTCCTCTAAGCGGCTCTACACACTAAACTAGAGAATCACAGCTAGGTAAACTACCCTACACTGTAAACTAGAGAATGCTGATCCTCTAACCTGCTCTACACACTAAACTAAAGAATAGGAGTCCCATAAACTACTCTACACACTAAACTAAAGAATGATGGTCTTCTAACCTGTTCTGAACACTAAAATAATGAATGAGAGTCCCATAAACTAATGTACACACTAAGCTAAAGAATTACAGTCCTCTAACCTGCTCTACACACTAAACTAAAGAATGAGAGTCCCAGAAACGACTCTACACTCCAAACTAGAGAATGATGATTCTAAAACCTGCTTTGAATGCTAAACTAGAGAATGACCTGTATACTGCTCTACACATTAAACAGTCTGCAAACTGCTTGGACATTTATGTCAGTGATAGTCTTGATTGCTACATTGATGTCAGGGAGGTCTAGCTTTGATAATCTGGTACCACATCTAAACCTCAATGAAATACTGGTAATTCACAACCAAAAACTCAGGTGCATGTTAAGGTTTTAATGGAGAAATATCCTTCAGCATATAAAAAACAAATTCATCACCACTCCAGTATGAAGCATCCACTTGTCCCTGAAAAACTTTATAACTGTGCCCAAACAACATGAATGTTTTTAGATTTGCCCATTTTCTATAACTACGCCCCCAGGGCAATGGCTTTTCAGCCCATAGGTGCCCACTGGAAGCTCGGCTTCCAGTTTTGGGTGAAATGTTTCTTTCAAAGCTGTTTTATGTACTGTAAAGGAATGTTTTATTGTAAAGTGTATGCTGCATCTAAATCTTTATAACTTTATTTTTGTTAACAAATCATTTGTTGTTGGTCAGTGTGGATTTGAAAACATGTCCAGTCTTGCTACATAAAATTGATTGAGATGATGTCACTGATAACTGCCATGGTATACCAAGGCATTATATTTTCTTCAAATAACTTTTGAGCAAATTTGGGCCTGCAAAGACTTGATAAACTAATCTATTTAATACTGTCTTGCTTATGAAACATGAGAACTAACTAATTTTCCTTTGAAAAGATTCACAGAAGAAGTCTGGTCCAGTTAAAAAAAAAGAGCCAGTGAGATAAATAAATCATAGAAAATAAAGTGGACCTACTGAAAGTACTGAAAGTCTCTTCCATAAGTGCAGTTTAGGCAGATTTTAACATTTAACACTTTTTTTAAAATTACATTTAGAAGTTTATTCACTAAGGAGCCAAAGGATATAGCCGCAGCTTCGGCTAATTCTTTGGCGCACACCGGCCTCCGGAGCCCTTCGGTTCGGCCAAACTGAAGGGCTGCTGTACGGGTTATTCACAATAGCCCGTACAGCAGCCGAAGAACGCCGAACAACTCAACCGAGCCGAACGCATATGCTTCAGAAGCAGACCGTTCTCCCTGCAAATACAAACAAAAAAAAACAGTGATCACCTGATCCATGCCAGACCCTTTTGGTCTGGTAGGAAAGTAAATAAAAAAAGGTGGGTGGGGTTCCCCCCAAAAGTCATACCAGGCCCTTTAGGTCTGGTAGGAATTTTAAGGGGGAACTCCACCCCAAAAAAATGGGGGGCGAAGGTGGGGCCCCCCCTAAAATTCCCAACCAGACCCTTAATCCAAACACAGGCCTGGCAGGGCAGGAAAGGCCTCATGCCAGGCCACATGCCTCCAGCATTGAGAAGGTGCTTTTCCAGGATCCCCCCCCTATAAAAGCACCCTGGCCTCATTCTGATGGGGGCGAAGGCCTCTTCCCCAAAAGCCCTGACCCCTTGGTAGTGGGGGTCTGTGGGCAGGGGGGCTTATTTGCATCAGGGTACCCTCTTTAATAAAGGGTGCACCCAAATGCTGCCCCCCTTGTGAATGATACTCATTCACTAAAGTGTTAAAAGTAAAAAGTATATAAACACCCCAAGACTTTAAGAAAAAATCCTTTAATTTAAAAAAACAAACAAACCAAAGGGTTTTGACAAGCCCTTTCTAAAAAATAAAAACACCACAAATTTAAAAAATGAATCCACCATCGTAATCCAAATGTCAATTACGACGTCCAACGCTGTCCACAACTACACCAACTCTTCTAAATAAAAAAAACCCCATGTCCGCCTCCACAGGTGATGAACTCCCACCGAAAAATGACCGGTTTGACATATGCCAGAATAATATAAACATTTGGCAGCAGCTATCGGTGACAGCACCGCTGGCTCCGCCTAACTGTTTACATTTGGCTGGCACCTGTCAAACTCTTCCTGCAGGTCCCGGCCAAATCAAAACAAATGGGCGGAGTCGGTCATGACGTCATGGCCGGCTCCGCCCATTTGTTGCCATTCAATGATGGCCACTGTCCTCAGGTCATTTGAGGACTGTGAAAAGAAAACAGAGGGGGCGCCTTTCCTGGTGCAGATCAACTTTATTTTCAATAGTCATAAATAAACCGAAAGATACTCACAAACATAGATAAAAAACAGCCATATAATGTAAGCTGACAGCAGATGGACATCCACTGAGGGGATCCAGTGTGCAGATGACGTTGATGCGTTTCCGGGGCACGCCCCCTCGTCAGATGTCCATCTGCTGTCAGCTTACATTATATGGCTGTTTTTTATCTATGTTTGTGAGTATCTTTCGGTTTATTTATGACTATTGAAAATAAAGTTGATCTGCACCAGGAAAGGCCCCCCTCTGTTTTCTTTTCCCAGATTCCACAGCTTTCCCGGCTTTTTTGGGGGGCAGCATCCTGCAGTGTGCTTGTAAGGATTTCCCAGTGAGGAGGGATTGTCTTTTTGCGGCGCTTCATTGCTTTGACTTTGTCATTTGAGGACTGTGGCCTGTCACTGAATGACAACAAATGGGTGGACGTTCCGGTATCGGGAAAAGCATCTGGAGCATTTGGGTAAGAATACTCACCCATCTACTTTTCATAAAGAATCACCAGGCATCATTTTAATAAAAACTATAAGATATTGAAAATATATTTTAAATTACATTAACATTTTAAAGCTTATGTGAGATTTTATTAATTAGGTTTGCATTTACTTTAAGGTCTCCAATGTATGTCCCATAAGGAAAACAATGTTACAAATTAAAAAAAAATACAAATTTCATAACATTTTTATGTATCCCTCTCTTCAGAAGTAAGTTTTGTAATGCTTCTTAGTAACAGCAGAGTGTGTGTATGGTCCAGGGTTGTGTGTGTGTGTGTGTGTGCGTGTGTTTGTTTGCACACACACATTGGTATTTCCCCTGTATCCTGCCACCAGCACATGCACATAACTCCTTAGGATCTATACCAGCAGTAATATTCCTCTACAGTTCATACAGCCATCTTACCAGTATTATGCCAGCAAAGTATGTGCATTAACCTATTGTTGACCTGTCTGCAGTGTATGGTATGTGTGACATAGGCTTGAAATTAAGTAATTAGCCACCACAGAATAACCATTAGATGCCGTGTATGTGATTTGCTTTAAGAGTATGTGCATCAACCCGTCGGTGACAAATATTCTCTGCATTAACTCCTTAGTGACCTGTTCCCAGCATGTAATCATTTACTTCCTAATACCCAGTCCCCAGCTCATTTGCATTAACCCCTTAGTGTTTTGTCCCCAGCATATGTGATAACCCCTCAACACTTCCACAGCCCACGTGAGTTATCTCCTCAGTGCTCAGTCCCCACTCCCCAGGCATATATGGTAACCCCTCAGCTGCTATTATCCAGCTCAAGTAGGTTAACCCCTTAACACTCAGTACCCAGTATATGTGATTCAACCTCTCAGCACCTATTGTTATGTTTATGTGCATTAATCCTTCAACTGACAGTACCAAGACCATGTGCTCTTACCACTCAGCAGCCAGCCACTAGTACATGTGTAGATGCCCTCCCCTACCCTGGGCATGTGCTTTAACCCCCTAGCACCCATTCTTCAGCACATTTTGGATAAAAACATAAAGTTATATAGTGCACCATGCCAAATATCCATCTCATCTCTTCTGACTCTGGTCAAGTGGTAATCTTTGCTCCACTTTCCCATTTCCTGTGTAAACATTCCCTGGCAACAAAGTCCTGCCCAATCTCTGATGCCCCCAGCAACAACTCCAGTGTTCCTGAACTCTATGACACAGTCCTTTCTAGTAACCTACTTTAATGTTGGTGTCCTCGACAATCATTTACGGGTGATCGTGAGTTATACATTTAAGTTACATCTGTAACCTTTTTTTGAATATCTTTTAAATGATCGATGATACAAGGTCGTGAAAATATCAATTGAAATCCTGCTTTTGAGCAGATCGGACACTTTAGATTTATCAGACAGATCAGGGATGATGGATCAATTTAGATCAATTGTTCAATGAGGTCTTTAAATGATCGGATTCCACCTGTGCCTCGCACATATGTTGAGCATATAATGACACCGAAGTGATAAGAAACAGTTTAAAGGCCTTCTCTGAACCACGTTCATGATTATCAACGGATGATCAACTGAAAACCGAGATATGGTTACTTTGCTATGAACTTGGTTGGAAATACGGGCACAGGCAGTCCACAATTCTGCTTATAAGTCTTCTTTGTGTATAAACGCCCATGATCGATTGGTTATAAACCAGTAAGGGATATGCACATCAATAAGAATCAAGTTTTTTTGACTGTTGGGCAGATTATTCCATGGTGATTTTGTATATATATCAGATGGAGACAGGGTTAACCCCTTAGGTATGAATGTTGTTGCACATGAGTGAAAAGACAACGTTGCTTATTTTTACAGTGTTTCTTTGGAGTTGGTGTAATATTTCCTATGCATAGTTCACTTATTATCTATTAGGCCCCATTCACACACGAATCGGCCTGCACGTACAGCTCCGTGCGGGGCCGTACCAAGTAGCTGCCGGGAAGGAGAGGTGCTGCGTGTGATTAGAACGCTGCCCCCGTCCTTCTCTATGGGGCTGCGCGGCCGTACGCCCCCCTACGCTCAGCTCATTTGCAGGTCATAGGGGTGCGGGTGATCATATTCATACGCCGCCGGAATGGATCCTGTATGTGTCCCGGCCAGAAAACCCGCACCCCTACGGATCTGCAAATGAGGTGAGCATAGGGGGGCGTACGGCCGCGTAGCCCCATAGAGAAGGACGGGGGCTGCGTTCTAATCACACGCAGCACCTGTCCTTCCCGGCAGCTACTTGGTACGGCCCCGCACACAGCACGGAGGTGTACATGCAGACCAATTCGTGTGTGAATGTCGCCTTAAAGTATTTTTATATTTTTCTTCATTCATGAAGTAACTTCTTTGGTCAGCGCACAGGACAGTGCTTGCGACCGATTCTTGTTCTTTCACATGTTATGCTTAGTTACAGACCTACTGTGATTCGTGACTGGAATGCCCCATAAGGGAAGCTCTATCTATGCATGAGTTAATCAATTTGTCTCCGGGGATTCCTTTTGATTTTTTCCCTATTGGTAGGTACCCATATTGAGACTCAGCATAGGCATACAACAGGAGTGCCAAACCATTGGGGTCCAAATCGCTTTAACTGTTCATGTTGTAAGTACATTAAATGGCTAACACATTTTGGTGGCCATAATAGACTCCCCCTTAATAACTTTGGCAGGGCTTAAATTGATTCAGTAAATTAGATTATTAGATAGATCTGTAGCTTGCTATTTTGTGAGACATCAATAAGGCAAAATATGCCAGTGTAAGCAGGCATAGGTTTTTGGGGTGATTTCCCCAAACTTCAGTTCTTGGTAGCACAACAGAAAGTAAAACAGATTGTACACAACAGAGAAATACGCACATCAATACAAAATGTAGGGAGTAGTTATTTCCCCATTCTGTTCAAAACAATAACAATTGTTTTACTTTGTGTAGTGCAATATTATGAGCTATTACGAGTTAATTCAATTTTGCCCATCCTTTCTACTTTATGTATTCCTGGACAAGTCTGATACTTTTATGCCAAATTCTTTGACTATACCTAGTGTATCTACTTTAACTGCATTTCATGACTCCATTTATCTTCTGGTGTCCCTATACCCTACTTTCTTTTGGATCTGAAGGCAACCTATTGTTCGCTTCTCCATGAAACAATGATGATTAATACTCCAGTACAATCAAGACTGTTGCTAATACAGCTTCATTTTTTTCCCACACAATTCTCTTAGAAAATAAATCTGGTATTATGCGGTGTCTGGCAGAATACAGATGGTAGACTATAGAGCTCAAAATAATACATTTTATGAAATATTGTTGCCTTAACACTGTGATTTAAGTATGTTAAGACAAAGATCAACTTGTTGCAACACTAAAAAGTAAAAAACAAAACATGGGAAATGCATAGAAAGAAGGAATTTTGCAGTAAGAATGTTCTGGGACAATCTGGTTGTATTGATCCAGTAATGTCCCTTGAGATTTGACAGTGATTTACAACCCTGCAATTAACATGATTGCAACTATAGCATATTAAACAATGTACAGCAAACCTAGAGACCTTTTCTTCATAAACAGATGAGAAGCTCATAAATCATTCCGACATATAGACGCTCAACACATTAGTTGAACTAAAGGACTGTACAACTTTATGGAAGATTATGACAACCCCCCAAACCAATCACCACTATACCTGGTGCTGAAACAGGCCAACCAGATGCCTTAAGTGTATCTAACTAGAAAAATATGATCTATTGCAGCCTCAGTCCTTGGATGGGGTAGCTGCATTAGTGTTCTTTTTAAACTTTATTTTCACCTGGTGATCCTGCCAGTAACACACTTCCTACCCTAAGGAGACAACACTCACTCACTGTACTATGGAGTAAAAGTGTTGTCCTCCTATGCTGCTCTCCTGATTTGGACTACCAATATTTCCTCATTTCCTCATCATCATTACATAGGGTGGAGGAGTTGTGCAGTTCACAGAAGATAACTTGCAAACTCATAACATTGTTTGAGATTTGTGTTCAGTACAGATGAGTTTACAAACACACTGGATTTCTATCAGGATCAACAGGTATTTTTCCGTACTTTCCATACTTGCCCTACTTGCAAAGCCTGTACTTAGCGTAAAAAAAAAGAAAACTAAAGTCACCACTACATTTAAGGCCTGAGTAGCTGTAATGTATATAATTTTCTTCTTCTGTTTAGATCTACTTTAAAGAGAAACTTCAAGCAAGTAATCAAAGCAATCAGTGAGCTGCTAATGTTGTGCTGGAAGAATTATAATTGGACTTAAAGTAGTTGGAAAAGCTACACACAGCAAACAGCCCAATGGCACTGACAACATTACTGTTTCAGTTTCTAAAGTAAATGTGTAGAAAATTGTCAAATACCTTTTAAAGTATACTTTATTTGTGGTCGCTGCTTGCTTGTGCCAGGTTGCGGCCCCCAGGATTGCCCCACTAAGGGATCAGCAGGACAGGAGGGCTCCAGTTAGGAGATAGTAATCTGCAGCTCAGTCAGGAAAAGGTAGAGATTCCGACAAGGGAGCCAGAGAATTGTTGGAAGGACCAGGCCAGGAGCCAGCAGGTAGGGGACAAAGTCAGGCAACAAGAGCATAGTCGGATCCAGGCAGGAGTCAAGGCAGGCTGCTGGCAGAGAATGGTCAGACAGTCCCGGTCGGCAATGAGCAATCATTCGGTAAGACAGGAGCGTAATTGGATTCAGGCAGAAGATCAGGGCAGGTAGCAATTGAAGAGGGGTCACACGGTCTGGGTCAGCAACAGGAAACAATAACAGAATTATAGTTCTTGTACACAGAGAAAGCTGGCTTGAAGACACAGCACCTTGCAGAGCTGGTGCTAAAATACCTGTCTGAATAGAAATGACACACCCAGTTCCCCTCAGGGCACTCTGGATGTTCTGGTGCAGATTCTATGGCTATCATTGGTTTTACTGGATTCTATAAAGGCCATTGGAAGTACTGGCAGGTTTCGTGTGACTAACAATAGTGGTACTAGCGGGTCTTCTGGAAGTCCTGGCAGGCATACTAAATGAAGGTCTGTAAAAGCTGTTAGGGACTCTGCGAGTACCATTACAGGGAG
>NW_017307580.1:139872-177031 GCF_000935625.1 Nanorana parkeri | reverse complement strand
AGGTATGCAGTGTCATCAAGTATATATAATTATATGGGGTAGATGCGGAGGACCGACAATGCATAATAGAACTGCAGTTCAATGACGGCAATATAATGTAGTTGGCCCTAAAGCAGAACTCTTTGTCTGAACTGCAAACTGGAAGGCTCAACAGGAAAATTGAAGGTATAGCAATGAATTGCACATACTGCACACTACAGAAGCGAATCAATTATTATGTAGAAAGCACAGTGTGATTTTCATTTTTGGCTGGAATTCCCCTTTAAGTTAGAAAGCCAAATCGGCTTGCCTTCATATGAGTTTTAGGTAGCCTGTGTCCTAGAAGCCTTTGTCACCTGTTTCTATGCTGGGCACCTTCCCTCTGTCTTTTGTGACATGGAAGTGCCTACACTGAGCCTAGCCGAGGTTATTGGCTAACTTGTGCAACAGTTAACACAAATGTGTCTGCCATGTAATTATTCTGTTGTTTTACCTTCATTGATATATATGCAAGATTTGCTAGTTTGTGTTTTAATTACTTTACCCTTCCTGATGAGTGATTGCCCAGTACGGAATTGCTTAGGGTGCTCATACACAGTCTGATCTTTGAACAGGATACACCCAATTGGAGAATTACTTGTAGCAATTAAGTGAGGATCAGACTGTGATGGGGTTTCTAGGGGATTCATTACAAGTGCTTCCAAAGTACTCTTAAGCTTTAGAAGTGCTTGTTATCATACACAGAGATTTTGTGTTTTGGCTATGTTTCTGTGCAGAAAAAGGAAAGCGTAATTTACCACTGTATGCTACATTTACCCATCGAAGATAGGCATATATCTATCTGTAATACATTTTATATGTAACAATTGCCTATAGTTGGATCAGCTTATAGTTCCCGTTCAATGAACAAGCTTGTTTTATAAATATAATAAATGCACCTTGTTGCATTCTATTACCAGGAAAACAGTGTTAAATGGAGGTATTAGTTACATTGTGGTGTAAATTTTAGATGCCTTTGGCACAGTAGATGCAACACCACTTGCCTTCTTGTAATTGTTGTCATGTCAACAGTCAATTTCTGTATGATAATTGGAGGAATAAGTACTACTTACCTGAATAAATGCTCTCCTTTCCCTGGTGTTTACATGCTCAGACATCAGCATTATCCATAATGAGATATATGCATAAAAAGTATGACTGTAATGTCTTAAGGGGCTTTTCTGTTCAAAATTGTTTGCATAAAAAACATCATCGTCAGTCACGGTATTACAATTATATGAATTGGTCCAGCAGTTAGGTTTGTTTCTTTAGATAGAAAGTGTGATTGAATGCACAGCAGATATATACAATTATATTTACATATAAATACGGTATATATGTTATCACTTATCATTAGACATGTGCGATTCGTTTCGTTCCGAATCGAAATTCTGACGAATTTCCGGAAATTCGGATGTATCCGAATTCCGAATTACAGACATAACGAATGCAAACGAATCCGAATTTCCATTTCCGAAATTCAGTAGCGGTAGGTCGAGCGTTCGTTTCGTTTTCGGTTCTTATTCGTTTCTTATTCGTTTCGTTCGTTGGAGAAAAGTGACATTAAAGAAGGAGAAAAATATTTTTTCCCCCTCAAATGTCACGAACGAAATGAAACGAATAAGAAACGAATAAGAACCGAAAACGAAACGAACGTTCGACCTACCGCTACTGAATTTCGTCCGAATCCGAATTGACTTTCACACCTGAATCCCGAAAAACGAAATAACACAAATCCGAATTTAAAACGAAACAAAACTAAACGAATTTTTTGGCAGTGCACATGTCTACTTATCATCATTTTTAAATAATTTATATGAGCAGTTTGCTACCCTTTTTAAAGGCCGTAAATCCTTATATGCCAAATAAAGAAATGCCTTTAGAATTGGAATGTAGGTACCTTTTTGCATTCAAATATGAAAAGTCTGGATTTTATAAGACAGCTAGCCAGTTTTGAGAACCAGAGACATTTACAAGGTCAAAGTTTCAAACCCAAAACCTAGGTCTATCCCTGATTGGCAACTATCTGGGTCATGTATGAACTACCATTTCTTCTTTAGCCAGAAATAATGGTTTATAAACATCCTCCTTTGTGTAAAGAGGCAAAGCTGCGTAGAATACAGGAATAGGGCTGTGTGGGGAAGGGGCAGGGTTTCAAGGTAACAGGCTTTCTGCATATTGATTAAACATTGAATGACATTTCATTAGTGCTCGGAAGACTAGCTCAACTATGACAGCCAGTAGCTAGATTTAGACTGCCGATGACAAGAATGAGGTTTGCTAAGACACTACATTCGTGTTTCTGTGCCTACAGCAACCAGTTATTTTGAATGTCAAGATCAGAAGACCCACCACTCCATACATCAGGCTGATAGTGTATAGACTGTAAAATAATTACATATTAGTATATCCAATGACCAAGTCATATTAAGCAATGTAGATGTACTTTTTTTGTCTACATAAAAAATACATAACGATGCTATTGAGGGGTCAGGATATATTGAATTGAGGTTGTGTATCTAGATTTTAACTATTTTATTATAATTCTATCCCACTGTGATGTCACAAAGGGGGACTATGGTCCCCTTCACTACGCCTGCATGCCATGTTACAAGCAGCCTATTTGCCTTTAGTGCATCACCCCCTTTGCATATACAATCTTAATGTACATTATTATATCCAGTAGTAGTTTACAAACCATATGCTTTTAAACAAACTAAGTGCTACAAAATGCTAGTGATGCTTATTAAATATACTTTTGCCAATTTTGCTAACTCACATTTTGTAAAACCTACTTGTAATGAATTTACATAGACAAAATGATGGACAAAAAAACATTCTAATTGAATTGCATACATTTTCCAGTTCAGTTTGTCAATAAGGACATTATGTTCTAGTTTCTAAAAACAAAATTTTTAAAGCAAAATAATGAAGACTGCAGTGACCATTTTAAATAGGTGCATTAAGGAAAGGAATTAAAGATTACATTTTTAATACATGCTGCATAGATGTTAACAACATGGCTGTCTGGGGAATTTATTGATTGAGCCATTTGTTACGAAAATGAGCTTATAATTGCCTTGGAGAGGGTTCGTATCACATGCTATTTTCATTAGGTTCTTCTAATAATGTCCACGATTGACAGTGAAATAAAACGAGAGAGAACTGTCCCTATCAGTTAATGCAAAATGTATAGAGGCAATATATACTTGAGATGAAAGCTGGAGTAGTAATAGGTCATATAATATCTGCCTATGAGTGCTGCCAAGATCTTCTGAGGCATCTTCTGCATAGAAAGATAGTCCTAAAGCAAATGCGGGAAGGCCTGGATGTATGGGTTTGTAGTGCAATATGTGTAGGATTTGGTGTAAAATAAAGGCAGTTATCAAATTAAAGTGTTAATGCAGGTAAAGGAGGAGTCTCTGTATCTATGGAATGAGTCTATTTAGTGAGCATCAGGCAAACATTGACATACAGCCAAATTCCCTTAATAAAGCAAATGTGTGTTTTGCCTATCCCCGACCTTTCCACAGCAAATATGTATCTTTTCTTCCAACCCCTGCTGTTCTGTCCAGAGCCAGGAGCAGAAGAAAATACATGGTACTTTCATATATGTAGGAGCATGTGACTCACATTCTGACAGTGTTGGGCCAATTAGTACAGTCAAATACGGAGTCCATAGCTCTGTGTAAGCTTTGACTGGAGCTCACTTCACTTCTTGGCAGCTTGAGTGGCGTAGTGGAGGAGCTCAAGAAGTTACTGATATGCTGGTTGGGAGGGATATGTTAAAGGAAACCTGTTGCTTTACCCCTTGTGAGCTAAGAACCTGTTCACTATACATTTATATAGCGTTTATTAGGGGGGGTTGTTAGTATGTTACACTGCATGCAATACCACACTTGCGGGGTGTTTGAAGGGGATCCTCTTAGTCAAGGTGTAATGGGGTGGGAACTCATTCCTCTTATGCTGTTCCTTCTTCACATGGTGTTAGGCTTAGGTAATTATGTGTATCTGGTATTATATTCTATATTTGCAGCTGCTGGTTTGAAAGAAAATCCATTTTAGGCAGAGAGATGCAGCAGAAGGCCATTCTTATGGATGTGCATTGTGGTATTTGGGGAAATTAGCACATATGGTGAGCACTTAAGGACCAGTCTTGAAGCCATTTTAACAGAAAAAGAACAGTCTTTTATTTCTTTTGTAACATAAGATAGCTTTCTTCAGCAGTACAACATACAAGTATGCTTGTATTTCAGCAAACAGATTATCTCACCATTTTCAGGTTGTCCCATTGAGTCACAGTGTCCCAGTCCCAGGACTTTACTGTTTTCCTTAACAAAAACGCTTCAGAAATACTCTGTACCATTTAACAGCTTTTGATTTCAACTAGTGCTGGGCCGAACACACGTCCCTTTAAAAGCACCTCGTCCTCATGCCGATGGGGGCAAGTGCCTCTTCCCCACAAGCCCTGGGGCATTGGTTGTGGGGGTGTGGGCAGGGGACTTATTCACATTTGAACCCTCCCCCCCCCAAAAAAAATGGATCTACCGACGTAATCCTAGGGTCAATCAACAACAACTCAGGGCTTCACAAGGCACTGTGCGGTGTGCCCTAATAGTTTGAGTGTTCGCCAAATGTTGGTTGATTCGAATATTGTAACCATCCCTAATTTCAACCCACACCTTGTGTGCCTGGCTCTCTCAGCCTCTCCAAACCTTCCAGCCTCCCAGGCTGTTTCATGTGTGCCTCAAGCACACACCACACCTGGCTTGGCTTTCATGTGCCTGCAGCCCACACCACACCAACTCGTCTCAGCCACCTGATCACTGGCAACACCTGACCCCAGGACTGGAGATTTTATCCCACCCTGAACTCTAAGAAATCTCCAGAGTTCCAGATCCCAGCTACAATCCAGAAAAAAACTGAAGAAACTAAAAGGCCAGCTTCTCCCCTTCAAATCTATGTACATTCCGAGACCTCTCAGCCCCTCTGGCTGGGAGTCCTGGGTGAATTTGTTGCCAGCATACTCTGTGGTATTGCCACGCACTGCCACCACATATACAGCTTTTTTACAGTATTATTATTATATAGGATTTATATAGCGCCAACAGTTTGCGCAGCGCTTTACAATATAAGGAAGACATTACAATCACAATACAATTTAAGACAAGATGGTAAGGAGGGCCCTGCCCATGAGGGCTTGCAATCTAAAAGGGAGGGAGAAGTAATGCATGAGGAGGTAGCTGTGTGGGGATGAATTGTTTTAGAACATGATGGTACAGTGGGATAGACTTCACTGAAGCGATGAGTCTTAAGGGATCGCCTAAAGGCAGTCAAGGTGGGAGATAGATGGAAAGGTTTGTGTAAAGAGTTCCAGAGGATGGGAAAGACTCTAGAGAAGTCCTGGAGGCAAGTATGGAAGGAGTTGACAAGGGAGCTGGAAAGCAGGAGGTCTTGGGATGAGCGGAGGGGACGGTTAGGGTGATATTTTGAGACAAGTTTTGAGATATAGCCGGGGGCAGAGTTGTGGATGGCTTTGTAAGTGACTGTTAATATTTTGAATGTTATTCTTTGGCAGAGTGAAAGCCAGTGTAGGGATTGACAGAGGGGGGTTGTCAAAATGCCTTTACAGACTTCCTCCTTCATCAGGGCCTTGGCACTGTTGAACTAAGCATACTGTATCCTGGGCTGATAAAATTGAAAGCATTCTGAGGGGTAATTAGTATGATTGGTCCAGATGCCAGTTAAGCATTTGGTGTTCATCTCCTTGTGCACACAGTCCCTACTCGAACAAGGAATAGTGCTCTGTCAAATTGCTCCTTAGACACTTTTGTAAGACGCGTACTTGTCTGCTTAAAGGCTGTATGTTTGCATTTAAAGTGACATTAAACCCTCAGATTTTTTAACATAAACCAATACTGTAATGTGTGCCTTACTGTAATCCATGGTTGTTTCCCTTCTCTTTGCTGCTCTTCCTTTTAAATCCTCATGTCTTCTCATGCTTGGGGAGAACTTCCCTTTTCAGCTCAGGGCCTCTTCCTGTAGTGCTGGCTCAGGTTACAAGCCTATACAAATCTATACACAGACACCGTGTATCCATTCCTGAGACAAGGCAGTCTGCTGCAAAACAGAAGTTATGCAGAGCATGAGAAGAGATACAGATTTAAAAGGAAGAGCAGCAAAGAGAAGGGAAACAACCATGGATTACAGTAAGGCACACATTACAGTATTGTTTTATGTTAAAAAATTTTAGGGTTTAATGTCACTTTAAGCCTTTAAAGGGAATATAGTCAGTTCAATATTTCTTTTTTTTTTATTAGTAAAAGATCACCTTCATAGAAATGTTAATGCTAGGTGATTTTTAAAAAGTATTTCCATGTATAATTTGTAATTATATATGTACAGTGGGTGGCAGCCATATTTCTGCATTACATATGCAGTCACTGCTTCCTGCAATGCGGTGCCACACAGCAATTGTGCTTCACTACTGCTCTTCACAAAACACTCATTGTAGTGACTAATCTGTTTTGCCGCTGCTGGCTAATCTATAAAACTCTGCATTTAGTACAATAACAAAAACCGGGAAAAACAAACCTGTACAAAATGAGAAAATCACATCAAACATTTCTTTAACGTTGCAGTAATGACTCAAAAAACATGATCAATTAAAACATATAAATATACATTCCCTTAAACAAAACACAAAGCAAAAAATTCTTAGGTAAAATGTCTCGATAATTTATTGATTTATAAATTGTTTGATGATGTGCCAATTACTCAGTTATTGCTGTAAACTACTACTTATAACTTGAGAGAGAATGGAAACCAAAGCACGAAATTCTGCCAGAATTCTGCATCATAGTTATTACAGCAAATCTCTGTGAGATTAATATAAACTGTGTCTGGAAGCCAAGTTTACTCAAGAAGGATTTTATCCATGTAAAGGAGACCTGCAATAGTATGAGTGAAGTGGGGGAAGATCTACGAATCTGTACAAGGATTATCCTCAGGAAAATATGGAGCTGCAAGTAAAATATGAAGGTCAAAAGTCTTAAGTAAACAGTACAGAAGCAATTTGAAATGTGTAGCCACTGAAAATACAGTGTCACCACCTGCTTAATCAGGTAATACATAATCCACACTCAGAAGAAAAAAACTAAAACAATACCTGACTGGTGGATCTCAGGGGGCTTCTCCTTTCGAAAACCATGTAATTGGCTAATAGGGAACCAGGAGTAAGCCTTGTGGATGTTGAGATATGAGGGTAGAGAAGTTCAGGATTTCTCAAGCTGGATGATGTGTGACATAGCCTAAAGAGATTATTGCCTACCCCACTCTGTAGAAGGAATAACCAGTACCAGTCTTTAGCTATAGAGGGGTACACTCAACTGTTGAAAGAGCGATTGATTGAGGATTAAGAGAATGAGCTTATTTTAAAAAGGCATGGTGTGACACTCTGTAAGACAAATGCAGTGGCTGAGTGGGTTTAACAAAGAATGGGGCTCCTTGAGATAGCGGGTAGAGTGGTGGGGATGCAGGGTACAGCAGTTGGTGCAGCACTGTTGGTCTGTCTTGAAAAGTCAAAGGCAGGTGAAGTGAAGGTTGCTTTATTCATGGTAAGGGCTGCTCAATTATTCCTGACCAGTTTGGGTTGTGAGGACAATATCTTAGGGGCAACGGGAAGCTGCAATATATTACGATTCTCTTTTTGGGTTTAGATACACTTAAAGGTCTATAGTAAAACCATCAATTAATACAATGTTTTGTAAATTTTTGGGCCTGTTCACACCCACCAATACCCCTTTACATCATCACAGTTCTATAGACTTAATTCAGGGTGATTCAGGGTGAGTATGTCTGACCAGTGACGTGAGTTTCTGGGTGAGACATTCCCCAGCCTCACCCCCAGCATGTTCTGACCCGCCCCCCACCGGCCAAAGCCCCACCCCCGTTGGCCGAAAGCCTGTCCCCACCAGCCGAAACCCCGCACCCCAACCTGGTCCCCAAGCTGGTGTTAAAGAGGAAGGGAGGAGACAGGGAGGAGCCTCCGTGTCCCTCACTTGCTCGTCACTGCTGAGGCATTCAGATTGATGGCCTCAGTAGTTTATTTTTCTTTTTTTGATTGGACAGCTTGGATCAATGGCGCTTTGCCATTGGTCCAAGCCATGCACATAGCTCACGCCTCTAACAAAGAGTAGAGGCTGTGACAGCTCTTGCCTCAATAGTTAGGTTACACAGCAGCGGGCTTCCCCACTGCTTGTGTAACCTAACTACTTGTCAAAAGCCGAATGCAGCGACGCCTGTAATTAACAGACATTGCTCCGTCCACGACAGGTTACACAGCGGGGTGGCTTTCCCTGCTGTGTAACCTGATAGAAGCCGATCTGAATGGAGAAAAAGCCGTCAGCTTCAGACTTGAAGCTGACGGCTTTTTCCTCCATAATACTAGGTGAGGCTCTGCCTCACCTGCCTCCCCTGACCACACGTTCCTGTGTCTGACATATCAGACAGTTGTATGAACAGTGGCAATACCTCAATGCAGCCAATGCAGGGAGAAACCACAGCACTGAATACAATGATACTGGGCACTCAAAGATTGTAGAACAATGTTGCAAGATACTGCCTTATTTTTGGTAGGCTTCAATTGGGCTTAAAGGGTTTAGTATCTGCAGTTACAAAATAGTAAATTTGACCTTCCAGTTCCCTGTGTGTGATAAACCATTGACTCTAGAGTCGATTCTAGTTGTTGGCGTTGCTTTCTACAAACTATTCTACAAGATGGATTTGATTTTGTTCTATGCTCCATTTCACATTACCTGTCTGTCTCAGTAATTAATGTTTCCACCCGACTATCTGATTATCCTGGTCCTCTAATTGATTCTGTTTACGGCATCATACTTCACAATAATTTCTGTTTACGTTTGCTGTGCTTTATCTGCTGGCGAGTGTTTTCTATAATTAAAGTGAGTTTGGAACAGTAAGGTTGAAAACTACAATACAAATGGTCAGACGCGACCATCAGTATTGATTGGCTTTTGTGCTCAGAGCAAACGACAATGTGCAGTTACTGGATAGGCTCAACAACTTCTCTTCTTAAAACAGCATAATAGTAACATTTTGAAAATGGGTCACTTAACCAGAATGTGTAATTAAAATACTATTTCACCTGCATGTGTGTTCAGACAGTTACTAGACTGTGAAATTATACACAGAATGAGCTTAGTTATATGGGGAAATGTGTCAGTTTTATAAACGAAAAATTTTACACAAAATTTGTGTGTATGTATCAAAGGCTTAAAGAGACACTATCACCTCCCCATACAAGGCAAAGTGACAGTGTCTCATAATGGCTAACCCTCTCTCATAGTGTACTCACTGAACTACACTACCTTGGTGCCTCCTACTGCAGAAGCCCACCCTGGGTACCCTGGGTAATGTCTGCAGAAGCCCACCCTGCCCACCCTGTATCAAGTATCAGTATCAAGTAACCATAGCAAAAGGTCAGGGCAGGTAGCAGGCAAGCAAGAACCACTAAATGGATCAAAAGTTCAGGGCAGGTAGCAGACAAAGGGGTATCTAAAAAAAACATAGACAAGGGTCAAGACATGTATCAGAAAAGCAAGAATTTACACACACATGTGCAGACTTGATCAGCAGGAAATGCTATAACAAGCACTGAGGAACAGGCTGATGATGCTTAAATTTGGGCACCACCAGCGACAAGGCCAATCCCAGAGCTGGAGGTCTTCCTCAGATTCATTAGGCCACAGTTGTCTAGACTAGTGCTGCAGCCAGCAAGACAGCATTAATTAGCCACACCTGACAAGAAGACTGGGATAAGTGACCACCAGAAGGAGCTGGCATAGGGTCACTAGACATGCTCCTATCATTATAACAATTGTATCTCACAACAGGAAAGCTATTTTGTATATGGGTATTTCAGTCATTAATTTGTATTTGTAGTAAAGGATTTTTATACTTTATTAGAAGTACTAAAGTGCCTTTTATTTTTCTTTATATTTTTATGCTAGTTAGCTACCTTAACCTAAGTAGTTAGTTAATGTCATTATAATGTTACTATTGTCTATTTGGTATATTTCAAGTGGAAAGTGCTTACACCCTACACAGAACTTTAGTATTTTATTGAACCAAGGCTGGCTGAGACAGAGTAGCTCACATGAGCTCTTACTAGTCCTCAAATGCTCTCAGACACAGGCAACCAAATGCCAGACATGCCAGCTTGCAGACTTGGTTCTGAGCATTGAAAACTGGAAATATTCCAATTGAGGATTTGAAGAATGCACAATAAATACGTTACAGGAACTGATGAAAAATGTTTCTTGAGCTATAAATCATGTTCGTAAAAGTGTTTGTTGAATAAATGCTAGTTCAATGTGGCACTCACAGTAAACAGAGATAAGTGAATATTAAATAAATAATTTCAACCAGTCCACCCCAACAATTCGGTGTGCTGGGTCAGACTTTAGCAAGAATAGTTGTAATTGTTTCTTTTGAGCAAACTATTCTATCTGAGTGTGAGGGGAAACAAAATACATCCTTAAATGTCTACTATATGGGGTAAATGTAGGGAACTTTGTTTCTGCAAATTTATACTCAGACACATTTTTTTGTTTTGGTCATTGGTCAGTAAAATATACTGATGAAGATTTTTTTTATTCATATCTATGTTTATTCAGGAATTAAATCAATCTATTTGTACATAAGATCAGACCAGTTTTTAATATAAATTACAGAGCCATGATGGGTAACCATAACACTACAAAACGTAAAGTGTATGTATAGGTAAAACCTTGTTTTTAGTTTTTCTTTTGTTTGATTTTTGTATATTGTTTTTTTTGTTTGCTGTCTTTGTCTCTACTTTAACATGTGAAGAAAAAGTGGATAGCGGGACACACCAACATATTCCAAAAGTGGCTTCTTTATTGAGCCATAAATTCAATTGCACAGGGGATGAACAGAAACTTCTAACATGTTTCACACATGCAAATGCTTAGTCATAGACCTGTTAGCATGAAACATGTTCGATGTTTCTGTTCATGTTCTTTGTAATTAATTTTATGGATCAATAACTAAACCGCTTTTGAAATATAACAATGTGCAAGAGTAGTACCAGTTGGTTACGCATTGTGTTCGCACCTGACTGTGGCAGGGCAAATGTGGACCAAATTAGATCAACACTATGGGGGTGATTTACTAACCTAAACACACGCACGCACTAGGTGCGTGTGATTTTTACACAGCAAAACGTATTTATCAACCAAAAAGTCTCTAAAAGCATATTTCCACTAATGCCATATATGGAAAAACCATGCACATGATGCATATATAATGCTGCTTCACAGTTTAGAAAAAAATGGTTAGCTCATGCATTTACATTCCTGCATTCATCAACGCAAGCAACACAATGTAGAGCTAATTTACACAACATCACCTTGCAATTCATGCAGGGCTTTGCACAACACACCTGCTGGGTGTGTACACACTACAAAGGTGTCTAGATTCCACCAATAGATCATGCTGGGAGGGAACACACTACAGAGGTGTATACTTGTTTGTGGCGTTTTTATAAGGTTAGTAAATCAACCCCTATGGCTTGCTGACATACACTGTAATGCTGTATTCCAGTGCTTACTAATTTATGGCCAACAGACCACTGATGGTGCATGGGCATGTGTGCATCAAGTGGCAGTGGATGGCATACAGGCAGAGTGTTTGCTGCTATGGCTTCTTGCTGGTTCACAGAGAGCTTCTACTCAGCTTGTCACTTTACTGTCAGTAGCCAGGGTACCATCCTGTTCATGAACTAAGCTCTTTGCTAACACTAGGGGTAGCCCAGAGTGGACACCATGTGCCAGTGGGAGGGATCTATGGACCATTTTCTATGTTCATTCAGACTATATAAATGGTGCACAGAAAGAAGGGTACGAAGATGTTTGGAGTGAGGTATTTGGGGAGTGGTTTATCCAGCTTGTACGATCTGAACATTAACAGAAAAACACTAATAAGGAGCAATACAGAGCAGAACATATTGAGGGCAAAAAACTAGATCAGCTTCATGGGAAAATGGCAACAAGGTTTCAAATCAGTGAACAAAAAAAAAAAAAGACCAAAAAGCCTAATCTAAAATGGTAATTTCAAGCAAAGGAACCAGTGTATGCAGCATTTTTTTTGTTTCATCATAGAGAACATTTATCACCACTTTGGACTAACCAATTTACCTGCTCCTGGTTGGCCAGGGGTAAGTTTCATGTACTTGCGTGTTGAGCTCCATGTCATGAGCATACAGGTTGGAGGCAGTATAGAAGGGAGCTACAAATTTACCCTTTTTTCCCCCTAATTAATTAAAACAAAAAATAACAGAGTGCAGCTGATTGGCCAATAACGATGAGTCAGCCCAATTTGGGTCGGATCTTGATGCACGCAGATCCGTTCGCTCATCTCTACAAGTACATTTGATGGCCTAAATCTTTGTTAGAAATGGACTGCACAAATTTAAACGGATGCTGTTCGTGGAGACAGCTGGTTGTCAGGGAAACTGTAGTGCAGTTTTTAATTCCACTTGGTGAGTAATGTTAACACAACAATGACGCCGTACTCCTGCAAGTCTCTTATATTCTGCATGTCACGCTGCAAAAACCAAATGTATGCCATGAATGTCCCATCCTGTCATTCCTCATTATTATAGAATGGATTAACAGACCTGTGACAAATAGGACGTCATTAATGTTCACTTATTTCCCAACTCCTTCAGGGTTGGCAGACAGTGAGGATTTATTATAGATTGATGTATTATCCTTGTTGACTTTGTTATACAGCATGACGGCTCTGTGGTTAGCAGAGGGGGTTTTGTAACATTAAGGCTATGTTTTGTTTGAATGGTGGTTCATTCCTTCAGAAGCCTAAAGAAAAATTGTAAATATCTAAAAACGTACATCTCTGACATCCCGGGCCTTGCTGTCTCTGCCTTGTTAGAGGTTTTCAAGTCAGAAATTATATTCCACTATGTGCTGCTTTGTAATAGTCAACTTTGCACATTCATTGGCATTGTGGTAGAGAGGACTAGGCTGGTTCTTCTCTTCCCAAAGCCGAAGCATAAACCCACTTTTGACTATTTAACTTGAACTATCGTGGCCTATAAGAATCAACATCACTGGCCCCCTGTCAGCCTCCAGTGAAATAAGTGAGAATCTTTTGATTGACACATTGGCTTCCAGTATAAATAAATAAAAAAGTCACGCAATACAGAGATGTGTTTAACTGTTTACAGAACAGCGAGATTCACAACACAAGCATGTGCCAAGCTGCATAAGAAATACAAACTATGAATATGCAGTATTTGACATTAACTCAATATTTTTATTAAATTCATTTTTTTTTTAGCCCTGACCATAGTAAATAAAAAATACACAGTACATTACCTTTAAATAACTTTCACCAAACAACTGTAGTAGAAATGAATAATAGCAAACATTGTTTAACCACTACAGCACCAGAGCAATTTTTTTCATTTTGTATGTATTTTGTGTGAGGACTGATATATTTTCTGAAAGCAGAAACCCTGTAGAATAAAATGTTGGTAGCTGCATTTTTTTTTTAAGTCACACGATATTGGCATATCTGTTTGTCACACTCAAATATTTAGTAAAAAATACACTAGTTAATTTTAGTCCACGCAAACACAATATTATCCCCATTTGTTGGTCAAATAAACCAAGATGAGGTGAGGTGAGTAAATAGATACCAAACATATCAAGCCTTAAAATTGTGCAGGCCCATGAAACAGCAACAAAATTTGGTATCCAAAAGTGTCCAAAGGCAACACGACAGTTTAGAGCAAATTGTGTATGACCCTCGAAATACTGCTCTCACCTGGGCAGTGGCCGATTTGTAAAAAAGCACACCTGTGAGTGTACGTGAGGGCGGGGGCTTTAAAAAAAATTGGGTAACTTTTTAAACTTTTTTTACACTTAACTTTATTGCTATCACATAAAGGGCTGATAGCGAATCGCTCCCTATGTTATGGCATACTCCCTATGTGATGGCATACTAGACATGACCGATCATCTTTAAGGACACATCAGAGGTCTGTTGGACCCCTATGTCCCTTCTGGACATCACATTGTGTTTCAAAACCCTTGCTACCAGCTGCCATTTGTAAATGGTGCTGGTAGACAAATGGTTAAAGCCCAACTCTAGCACAAACATAATTTTGTTTAGTTTTACTTAGTGAAGAGCATGATTAAAATCGCCAAGGTTTTCTTGATTTCATTATCCCTGCTAGAGACATTTTATCTCACTTCCTGTTCTGTTACTTACACAGAAAGTGATGGGTTCTCCTCAGTGGGAAAACACAAACCACAGTTAAAAACCAGACAAAGGTTAAAAACCTTCCTTACTTTACTCCTTAAAAAGGCTTTCATTATTGTGTGTGCTCTCTTGGGGATTTTGCCCACTTCCTGTCGCAATGACCACATACAAACTATGGGAATGTGTTTCTGATGTGCACTCAAACAATAAAAAACTAACTGATGTTTTAAACCTGCTCTATAATGTCTAAAATAAAATGTTTTGCTCTAAATCTTATCCTAAACTAATACCTATACCACTACTAATATTATATCTATAAATAGTATTATTGTTATATGCTTATGTTTTCCTTTTTTTACAAACCTTTTCTAGAAACATTACTACTACAGTAACAATTTTATCATTATTATTATTACTACCACCACTAGCAATGCTGCTATGCTATACAGTTGTTGCTTACTGTGTTCATTTCATAAATAGAGACTTTAGGCTCCATTCACTAGCCTATAAAGCAGGTGTTATTTGCCATAACCATCATTATTTTAGCCATGCAATGGTTATGTTGAGTTCTTGTTGCTAAGAAAATGGCCGTTATGGCAGATTACAACAATTATAGCTTAGTGAATTGTGCTTACGAAGTGTATTTATCGAAGTGAGTAAAGGATGAACAGTTTTTCTTTCACAGAAACAGAAAATTTATATTTTCCTATTCATTCTCCCACACTGCAATAACAATATGAAAAGAGTATTATTGGTTGCTGTTGCCATCAAAAGCCATAGGTGGTATGATAAATAACACAAGACGTGTCCTCCGGGTAGGTTCAGAACGTGGTCATCAAGACTATTTCTTGAGAATACCTCATTGACATTATTACCTGGGATTCTAGTGGGATGCACCACTGCCTTAAAAGGCATTGCCTGATGAATTATCATCTGATGACTGGGTGCGGGGTGTTAATGGTTAAGAAGCTGCAGGAAGGTACAAAAGCACAGATCCACTGAATGAATAAAGCAGGAGGATACTTACTCTCCAGGTCATCAGGTACATCTTTCTCTCCAGCAAGAACAGCAGTTAGCAAGAAAGCAGCAGCATCATAAAATCTGATTCCAAATCTTGTGAGACTAACAGTCAGTGGTAGCAGTGCCTACACTGATCACACACTGCAGATAACAGCTTTTAGGCTCAAGGCCCAGAAAGTGCATTGCTCATTTGCTTAATTTCAAGACAAAATGTAAATCTTTCAGAATATTGCTTAGGCACAGTTAACATTTCTAGGTACTTGTTGGTAGGGGAGATATCATTAGCATTCAAGTACAACGCAATAGGTGGCGTTCTCCACTAAATATGAACACACTTCAGGAAGGCTTTGGGAAAGCTAAATAGACAGCCAGTAGGTAAGAGTGGGCAGAGTTTGTTAAATCTGTCAAGTTAATTTCCTTACTTGCAATGGGAAAGTCAAAAAGAATCTCCTGTTTCCTTTCCTCCGTTTTTGATGAGCTACAGTAAAATGCAGTTGCAGCCCAATTTACTGAACCAGTGATGTGATTAATGAAAATGAGGCTGCTATCGGCTTCATAAAACACTGTGGGGAAAGTGGGAAAGAACACCAGGAAACCTGCAAGAGAAAGTTTAAGTGACTCGGCTGATGAAGACATGAGTTCACTGTTTTATTCTTGGATTTCCAGGGTCTTCTAAATCTGCTCAGTGTAGGCCAGATTTGAGCTTGAGCAAATCAATCCATTTATTTCTAATTGACACCTACCTGCAACCCCACATGTTTGTTATATTTCCATATCAAATTGTCTGCTAGATCTTTTTTACTGTTTAAATTACACCTGAAACATCTTTGTGTTTTCCTATCTGTTTCAACAAGTGCCTATATCCTGCCTTGTGGAAGGGAAAAACAATTACTGTGGGTGTAGTTTAATTTTTCAGATGACCTGCTGAGCTGCATATACTAGCTGCCTACAGAGAGAGGAATTCACGGCCATGAAGTGAGCAGGAGTCAACAGTTAATAACTTAATGGTCCAATTATATTCTAGTTGGACAATTAATTAAACCATCAAGTTTAGTTTCAACATGGGAGCTTGAACATATTTGAAGGTTTGCCTTGCTAAGGCAAATTGAATGTATTTACAGTTCTCTTCAGAATTTTTTTCTGCTTTTTCACGTTCTCTCTTTTTTAGCTATTCCCATGCAGTACTTCTGCTGCATTAATTCAGAAGAAAAATACGTTTCTCAAAGGTTACAGGATATATAAAAACATCTTACTAAATATTATACACAAGACATCTTAGCTACGATTAGATAGGTATCAAGTGCCCTATTATTTACATTGTTCAACACTTAGGTGGTTTTTCACGAAGGAGCAGAAGGATTCAGCCATAGCTTTGGCTGATCCTTGGCTCTCTTCGGCCGCCGGAGCCCTTCGGTCCAGTCGAACCAAAGGGCTGCTGTACGGGCTATTCACTATAGTCCGTACAGCAGCTGAAGTCGGCCGAGCGGCTCAGCTGAGCCGAAGGCATATACTCTGTACAACTGCAATGACAGATCAGTGTCCCCAAATGACCTGGGGATGCTGAACTGTCAATAAACAATAACAACTGGGCAGAGATGGCCGTGATGTCATGGCTGGCTCCGCCCAGTTGTTCATTGGCCGGGACCTGCTTGAAGACTCTAGCAGGTGCTGGCCGATAGGAAACAGTTGGGCAGAGCTAGCTGTCACTGCTAGTTTCGCCCAATTGTTTTAAAAAAAATATTTGTATTTCTTTTTTAATTTTACTATTTATTTACATTTTTAACAAAATTTTCAACCTTCTTTTTAACTATTTCACTGATTCTATTGAACTCGGTACCACGGAGGTACCAAGCTTGGCGGCATTCGGCTATTCATTCACTGCCATTCGGCTCCTATGAGAATAAGAATAGGGGTGAATGGCAGCAAGTGAGCTGCTGGAGCTTTGGCTCAGCCGATCCAGATGTTGGATTGGCTGAGTCGAAGTCCTTCTGCACTTCGGCTCAGCCGGACATGCAGAACATGTTCGGCTGACCGAAGGCAACTGTACAGAGCAGATGTACGGCTGATTTCAGCCGTTGTATGGCTGAAATCAGCCGTACAAGCCAGAAGTGAATAGCCAAACAGCATTCGGCTCACTTCACTTCGGCAGGGTTATGCACTTGGCTGCCTTCGGCAGCTTAGTGAATAACTCTGTTAGACCTTAGAACTTGCTGTCCGGAGCAATTTCTTACTATTTGGCCACACACAATAAAATATAAATTTTTTGGTAAAATATGAAAGATGGGATCATGTCAGATAAATAGATACCAAACATGTCAAGCCTTAAAATTGCGTTCGCCCGTCAAGCCACAAAAAACGTCAAAACCCAAAATTTCCAATAGGGGACACTTTAAACACTTTTAACGTCCATCAGTTTAGTCCTTACAGTGATTAATGGCTCTAGAATTATTGCTCACGACGTTCACGGCAATATGTAACATATGTAGCGCAATTGTTGTTTTCACACATAGGCACACCGACACGTGTTTGCGTGTGTATGTGTGTGCACGTGGGAGGCAGGGGACTTTTAAAAAAAATGTGCATTTTTTTTTATATATGTTACTTTATTTTTTTTTTCATTTTTAAACACTTTTTTTTTCCCACTAACCTTATTGCTATAACATAGGGGGCTAAAAATCCCCCTATGTAATAGCAGATAGGGTGTGACAGGTCCTCTTTATGGAGACATCAGGGGTCTATCAGACCCCTAATGTCACCTAGGGACCCCAAAGAAGCTGAGGAAGCATAGATCTGCTTCCACAACTGCTTCTCCTGGCTCTAAGAGCCAGATAATGTAAATAGTGACACCAGAAGTGATGTAATACACATAACTTTTGGGTCCAGTGATCGGAGGAGAGAGCAGAGGCTGGAAACCTGCTGAATCTCTCTCCGATCATTGCAGGGAGACCCGCCGAGCTGGTCCCGGTTGCCACACGTATATAGACGTATTGCGGCCCAGAAGTGGTTAAGACTTATTTTGTGTTTTCTATTCTCAAAGCTGCCAAAGGATTTTTATTTCTGGCTATCTGTTCCTGAGATGTACACAGCCCTGACACATTTACAGCAATGTGCTATGACTAAGCCCCATTAGGGCTGAAACATGTAAGCTGGTGTTGCTTTTGTTAAATTTACAGCATGAAATAACAATACATTTGGAGAAGATTCTTTGTGTGCTGCCATCTTGCTGTAAGATTATGTCCATCTTTGGAAGCTACATTGTGGTTTTGCACCATTGTGGTTAAGTGTAGAGTGTAGTAGGGGGTTAGAGCGGTGTACCCCAGAACTTAACCTGGGTCATCTAGTTTTCCCTTTGGATAGTTAAGAAGGCATTTCTCTGGGAAATGACAGTGTGCCCTTTAATAACTGGGAGATTTTACCGCTTTACTGCTTAGAGTGTCACTCTGGAGAAATGAGAATACATAGTCAGCCACCTCCCTTTCCCCAGTGTACTGGTATTGGTACATGGTTATGCTGTTTGGTTCTTTATCCTGGATTAGCCAAAAAGAAAACAAATAAATACACCACTGATACAGTAACATACAAGGGGCATGTATTAGGATTATCATGAGGGTAAAGCCATTTTTTACCTGCCTTTTCAATGCCTTGCCCAAGTATGGAATCAATCCAGCATTCAAGACAGGTAGGTGCTTGCATGTGGTCATATGAGAGATGTACCAATGCATATATGACATTATTTTGTGACTTATTGTCTACCACATACTTTGGGTGTTCACTTATTGCACCAAATTGGTATAACTATCATATTTGGAAATTTCCAGCAGTTTTCCTTGCCTTTTATAGGCTTGGATGGACCATTTTGCCCCTGTATGGGCAGCTTTAGACTCAGCCAATTAACACCTCAGGCTACACACTCCTGTACCTAATAATTTTATTTGTAACTGTATTAAAAAGACTGCCAATAAATAAAAGCTTATCTATCTGATATTTATCTCTTATGATTTGTATGTATATTTTTCAATTTCAATAACTTCTGTCTGACATGATGACAATTATGATGTTTCTGGAAATATGGTAAATTGCACAATTTCCTTCAAGCGCTTTGGTCTGCCGTTTTTACATTTCACATCATACGCTAGACATATGTTTTCCTGCACAAAGTATTGGTCAGAAATCAGCTTAAATTCAGTCATTTCACATATATTTGACATTCTCCTCTATATCGTTAAAGTGTATATTCTTTTCAAAATAACATATTTGTAGGGATGTGCTTTATGGGAATGTTATTATGTCCACATAATTTTTAGAGCTTTCGATTCAGCACAAGGTGTATTTTGTGCTATTCATCTTGAAAATGAAGTCCCAAAAGGTGTTTTAATTTTTTTTCTCTTTACTTCTTATCTTTGTAAAAGATAAACATGGCAGAGAATCGTCTGACAGCACATCGTTTTCCATTACCTTTCAGCATTTTATAATCAGTACTGATATACAGAAGTAACTTGAGTGATAAAACAATCCTTCTTGTGTAAGGACGATAAGGAGCAGTAAAAAAAAAAGAAGTAGGTACCATTTCTATGTTTATGGATTTGGGAGCAGTTATACTGAAAGATAATAAAAGCTGTTTTTCATTATATATCCTCTATTGAGAGAAGGGAATTTGGGATACTGAATTGATTGGGCAATTCTGGGAAAGAGGTGAAGTCTCCCAAGGTGAGACTAGTGATCTTATTGACAAGGCATTTACTCTTGTATAGGTATTTTCTGATTCATGGGGGGTGAGTTACTAACCTAAACACACGCACGCACTAGGTGCGTGTGATTTTTACACAGCAAAACGTATTTATCAACCAAAAAGTCTCTAAAAGCATATTTCCACTAATGCCATATATGGAAAAATCATGCACATGATGCATATATAATGCTGCTTCACAGTTTAGACAAAAATGGTTAGCTCATGCATTTACATGCATTTACATTCTGTGTGTACACACTACAAAGATGTCTAGAGTCCACCAATAGATCATGCTGGGAGGGAACACACTACAGAGGTGTATACTTGTTCGTGGCGTGTTTATAAGGTTAGTAAATCAACCCTATGGTGTCCATATTAAGTAAAATCTGTCATGCCTGGATTGTAGGGTGTTTGAGATATTTTCCATGTTAGTCTCTATGTCTATTAAATTTATAATTTGATAATTATGCTTCAGTAATAGTGGGGTATTTCTATGTTTGAGGCACCTAAGCCTGTGGCCTGGAACAAATATAGAGATAGTGAATGCTGACACTTTTCTGACACTCTTTTACAGCATGCTTGTTCTAGGACTGTGACTCAAAGTATTGAAGCCAGGCAGCTAGCATTTGTAATAGAGGGACTGCAATGGCAGGTCCCACACTTTTCTCATCACAAAGTAATTTTGAAGCAGCTCTAAGTGTGTGCCCAGCAGCTTGTTCTGGGGTCATTACTACAATAGTAAGTAATGGGAATTCTTTCCAATGGGGAATCCAATTGACTAAGGCAAAAATACATTTTTAAAGTAAAGTAGCGTCTAATGGTAGCATTTGATGTTTTTTGCTGTGCAATTGACAACCCTCCCTCCCCCCATTTCTTAGACAGGAAATTAGGGAAAAATTGCCAGAGGGTCACAATGTACATTTTATAGGTTCCCAATTTCTGAGAGGTTGCTAGTCATAATGATGTTTCCCTCCTAAGCAGGACTCTGATGGTGATTAGCTACAGCTAATCTGCAAGAATATTGTGTGGAAGTCCCCAATTTACATAGGGAAATGTACCATTGTTCCCCTGATCATATCACTAATTCTGAGGCCTGAGCATAGCAATTAATTGTAGTTCATTAGGACTATCAATGCTAACTTAGTAATCATATACAACATTTTATGATTTCTCAACAGCACATTTTCGCACATGTAGAATTAAATTAGAACAATAATTGGAGTATTTTATCTTTATTGCAGCATGATACATGACACCAAAAATGTAAATGATCACACAGATTTTTCAAGTATACAGTGTATGTGTGAAGTTGTTATGTATAGAGGTGTTAAAAAACATATGTCCTTGCCTTGGATTATCTCCAGTTGACACAAACAAAAGACTTAATTTTCACATTTTCTAAGAGATATCATTACCTGAAATCAGAATCAAATTACTTCTACAGGCAAGGTTACTAAAACTCTTATTTTTCATTTTTGTGTATTGTTATTACAGAAAACAAATAAAACGTAGCAACAAGTCTGATAGATTTAGATGAAAACACAGTAGAATTTACATCCTTATCATCCGAAACTAAAGAAATGTAGTAAAAATGTAAAACATATGCAAGCACAAGCAAGAAGACTTCCAAAGAAACATAGCAAATGGCAACTGCTCATGATATAAAGATTATGACAGTGCAGACATGATAAAACCTGTTTCAAAAGTCATGCTGAATGAATCTGGAAGGTGACAGACAACCTGTTAGGTAAGCAAGACAGAAAAGTAGAATGGAGCCATCCAGCCCGCCCGGATCGCCGCTATGCGATCCGGGCTGGCTGGATCAGGCAGAAGCGCCCTCTGATCAGGCACTGTAGAGGGCCCCCTGCTGGGGCCTCGGAGGAGCGAGCGGCCGCCCGAATTACAGAGCCGGGTGCATGTGGCAGAGAGAGGGAGCCACTGCAGCTGCGGCCAGGGACTTCATTTAGCGGGGGTCGGTGATGGCGCCCCCCCTCAGTCCTGCGCGCCCCCCGGTTGTTACGCCACTGGAGCCAGTGCCCCTTAATTGTAACCCTGTACCCAGTGCTCCAAACATCCACAACCCCTATAACTGTCAGGGTTCAACAAGTTATCTCACGCTATCAATGGATTCTCAACTGCAGCTTCTTATCCAGCCCAAATTGTAAGTATTTTATGACAGTGATTCCGTTTTTTTCAGTCCTGCAACATTAACTATAATGATTAGAGAGGTATGAGCAGGGTCTGGCTACATCATACACTGTTGGAGGTTTATTTGGAAACGACAAACAAGGTGTAGGGAAAGATTCAACATGCACAAGGTTGTGGGAAGTGGTACAAAAGGAAAACTGAAATGTGTTTATCCATTAGCGAGGTAGTTGGAACTTTTAGACAATACTATAATTTGGCAGTTGTACAAGCATTTGTAGGTGCATGGTCATGTAGCACAATAAGGTGCAGAGTAACAGCAGATGGTTTGCATTTAAACAGGTATAAGGTTACTTGTGGTTGGCTAAGGCTGATGAGATGTGTAGTTTTCCTGATGTAGTAATTCTCATAAAACTGCTGAGTAGAAACAAAGTGCCAGGAATGGATGTGCTGCTAACTGCGGATTCCGCTGGTAACCTTCAGGAGAGGGAGAGCAAGGTGTGCAGCAGCCTGACTATGAGAACGTCAGGAACACCAGGTGTGGTGAGGAAAGGGTTGTCCTGCTCAATCCTGAGAGGTGAGTCACGGGGAGGGAGAGAGTCCAGACGTGTGGAGGCCAATTTCTCAGCATCCACAACAATAGTGAGACGCTGAGCAACTGAACTCACCCGCCCAGCCAGGTGATGTGGAAGTGCTGGGCGGAGCAAATACGTCCCTCAGATCTGAACGAAGACGAGTCTCCTTACAATAACTCCCCTTACAGTTAAATTCCCAGCCTATTACCCCAACCCTTGAAACTCCTCCTCTGCAACTAACTGCCATGTGGCCAGTGCCCCAGTCTTAAATCCTGTTCTACTGCTCCAAACTTTGGCAAGACTTATAACTCTCTGTACAGCTACCATTCCCGGCACATTACCTCAGCTCTTTTATAACTCCTCTATACCTAACTCTATATCTCCTTTGACCCCCTCCATGGAGCCAGTGACTGATTTATTCCTATATCCACAGCTCCACACATCCACAGCTCATTTTTCCAATTCTCATAACTACTCCTCGACTCCTAACCTCCTATCTCCTGTCGCCCCCTTCACTTTGCACAGTCTGTTAACTCTCTGTAAGGTAAAGGAACAGGAATGCTACATTCCTTCTCCTGGACACCTCTGGACACTTCCCTGTACACTTGGTTATGCTGATGGCAATGGAGAGGGCATATGTATATAGCTAGCTAGTCCCTTTGAGCCCAAGGGGAGCAGGAGCCTGGTTGTTTGCTAAAAAAAGCCTCAGCAATTGTTTTCCCTTTTTTTTAACATTTGCAGCTTTCATATACTCTTGATGGACTAATGTCTTTATTCAACCTCAAATACTATGTAACTATGTACTATATAAAAAATACCTCATGATCCTTGTCCAGGCACTCCCTGCTACGCGGGGACAACTGTCTTCCAGTAGTGATCCTATGTTGTCACCCTGTCAAATGTTTCCTTAAAGAGGATTACAAGGGCTGTGCAGACACACATCATTTGTATATCTTTGCAGTGAATCCACATTTGTCAATATGAGAAAGCCCATCCGAAACACTATTGTGAAGCTGGGGCAATAGTGCATATAGACAGGAAGTAACTGAGGCCGTATGATATCGGCAGTACTGAGGTGTAAGAAGGAAATCATTTTAAAAACCATTTTATAAACTGTGCAACAAACAACATATTATCCGGTGAGGGTGTACATCTACTTTAACGCAACTCTGGATTCAGCTCTGGACATTTAGAAAAACAAGGGAATGTATAGCTAAAGTATGTTCATGGTAAAATTATATCATTTTATAACACTCACTAGAGTTTGACTGGACAGTAAAAAATAAAAAATAAAATATGGAGTCTGTTTATGGTTTATTTCAACAGCCTGGGCGATAGTTGTGCACCTGTATCTATCTAGTGCTTCTAGGAAGGCAAACAGCCACAAAAACGCCCCCCCCCCAAAAAAAAAACCCATAAATCAATCATAAAATTATGGATATTTTGTAGATAATCAGGTACTTACAAACTGATTAGAGATGAGTTTTGGGTTCGACCTGAAGCCAAGTTGTTTGCAGTTTGAGCAAAAGTGAACTTATGTGGCTGCTTGCATCTATTGCAAGCAGTTTCCAGGTGGCTTTGAAGGACCCAGTCATAGGGGTTTTCCAATGTGCCAGCCCCCTCCTTACAAAAGACAGGGTCCCCAGCCACCTTTGTTAATTGTGTGCTGGAGGAGAAAATGAGTAGTTAGGGAAAGATCACATATTATTTGCAGGAAGAGCTAGGTGCTGCTGCTAATTGCTGAAAATGTCTATATTTACCTTGTATTTAAATACTATGCACATAGCCACTACAGTATTTTGGGGGATTATTGCAGCCAAATAAATACACTCTAATGTAGAATTTTTCATTAAAAGCTGACTGGTGCAGTTCCTGTTCAAATTGTGGCCTAGCAAAAGTGCTTAAATACTGTGCATGGAGTCACTACAATTTTCTTCTGTGAAATAAAACTCTGTTGATATCTTGATTATAAACCTGCCTTTTGTCTCCCTGTGCAATTGCAGCTTGGTAAAGCGCCAAAAATAGTGTGCTGTATTTTTACAGTGAAATAATGCAATCTAATTTCTCAATCCCTCTTAAACTGCGGCCTACTGAAGCTGCTTACATTGTGTGCATTGAGACTGTACAATATTTCTGGATTTTCCTGTGAAATAATACACTCTAATTTCTCAATCCTAAACCTGCTTGGTTTCTTCCTCTTAAATTTCAGAATTGTAATGGCACTGACATACTGTGGAGTAAGTCTGTACAATATTTCTAGTTGTTGTCCCTGGAATAATGCACTGTACTTTTTATTTATAATTTGCAATGTATTTTTATTTATCTTATGAAATAAAATTTTTAAGATTTTGGACTTTTATGCCTTTGGTGTTTAATGATCTTGTCATGACTGCTGACCAATATAATTAAGGTGCTGCTCTCACTAAGATCATTGGTGCAGAGTCATGTTTTTCCTCATGCATGTGGTACATAAATGGCTGGTACTTTTACCAAGGCTGATATGTTGTAGACAGAAGCTGCAGACCACAGTGCAGACCTCTCCTGCATTCCATTTGTCTGGCCGACATACTTATCCTTTGGCTTCAATACTTTCTGAGCAATTGACCTAGAAAAAGTGTGCAAATGAAAAGATCTGATTTCACTCTGACTTTCTATTTTGCATACTTCTTTGACTTTATGTTGAAGCCAGAGGCAGCCAGGCAAGTTGTATTTTAAGAAAGGGATCATCCCATTATTTCTCAGTGCAGATTTTCTTTGATTTATTAGTCAATTCGAACCAGATGTTTGAATTGCTATCACGCACCTGACTGGAGACTCAGCTGAAGAGACTCGGGCTGCCTGTGCACCTCTTGTCCCACACCTCTGGAAGTAGTGACAGGGATGTAAGGACAGAGCGGAGCACAGGTGCCGATACAGGTGGCTGGCCGGTTCTTGAGGAGGCGCTTGAGTGCGTTGGACCAGCTGGTGAATCGGCAGGAATGAGATGACACTGGGACCACTTGAAACCAGATCACTGGGACCACTTGAAACCAGATCAGGCAACGGTTATAAGGCCAAGAAAGCACTGGCAGGATGTCATTGCTCAGGATGCTAATGGAGCGATCCACCAAGTGGCAGACAAGGAGGGAAGTCAGGTTCAAGCCGAGGTCATACACAGGGAGCTGAATCTTGAGGTGCCGATTTAAAGATAAGGAGCAGGGTCAGGAAGCGTAAGCCAGGGTCATACACAGCAGATCAGAGAGCAGAGGTACCGAATCTGGAGGAGGATGCGAAAACAAATGGTCACAAGCCGGGTTCATACACAGGACGTCAGGATACAAGAACAGAGTACAAGGCACACAGGGACAAGCTGAAGACCACTCAGCAACGTGGTCATGGCTTAATGCCTGTTTAAATAGGATAGTGTGCATGCTAACGAGCACGTTTCTGCGCGATCACGTACGTGCCATTATTGTTCATAAACGTTCCCGTACGCACACGTTCACGTGCTAAAGCGCGTTTTCCAGGAACTCTAGGCAATGGATTGCATACTTGTGTGCGTGCACTTTTTTGAGGAGTCCATTTGCAGGTAAGTCTCTTACAATTGCGGGTGGATGCCTGAAACAACCCCCAATTTCTTATATCTCTTAGTACAGGGGTAGCCAAACTACGGCCCTCCAGCTGTGGTGAAACTACAAATCCCATGATGCATCTCCTGGAGTCATGTCAGTGGCTGTGAGAATCTTGCAATGCCTCATTTGCATTTTTAGCTCCACCACAGCTGGAGGGCCGGAGTTTGGCTACCCCTGTCTTAGTGGCTCCTGCTGCAAGTTAAGGCCATCAGAGTCCTTGACTTTGTCTTCAGCCATGAAATGACATTCCCCCTGCTGCATTCTCTGTAATGTAAAACAAATTGGTAGACCCGGGATTCCAATTCAGAAGATCCGACTATCAAAGTCTTTGGCAGACACCAGAAGCCAGTTAGTGATTCAGCCCATAAGCTTTTACCCAAACCTAAAAATATAGTTTTGGGTGGATCAACCTTTTTAATAACCAAATAACGATAATTATATACAGCTTAGCAATAAAGTCTTAGCACTAGCACAGAATAAATTGCTGTCAGAGCCTTCACGGTTACAAATGGTGATCTCAGCAGCATCTGCGGTCTAGCTGACTCCCACCTCATGTGATGGCAGTCATGCAGAAAATACATTTTCATGAGGAATTTTAGCATAAATGGAAAGGTTGCTTCAATATTTATTTACTGAAAATATCACATTGAAACTAACATTTCAATGCAACTATGCTGATATGTTCTCAACAGACGCTTACAAATACCAAGAATTAATATAGGAACTTCTTTTTGCTGTAAAGCTGTTAATGGTATGTATAGATCGAATAGTCTGACCTGCCCTTTGTGTCCCTTCGTTCTTCAGTTTAGTTGTGTAGAAATTCTCATGACTAAGCAAATAAAGTCGAAAGGCTTTAGATAATGACCTGTTTTCAATGAATTCCACCAAGTGGAGGGAAAATAGTATGTTAATAGAAGGCCAGATCAACTTAGCGGGTCAAGGAAATATCTAAAATAACGTACTTATTATAATAATTGGCTTTGTTACAGTTTGTCACCCTCAGTGTTAGGTTCCCAACATCAGCTTCCATTAGCTTTTTTTTTTTCTCGACAGACATATTTAAATGTGGTTTAGTCAATGTTTTGTTAAAGAGCTAATGATCCAGAAAAATGTGTCAGATTGATTTAAAAAAACACATTATGGTGACCAGAATTCAAATTTAAAAGGGCAGCTTCAGCTAAATATACAAAAATCATTGTAAGAATAACTTATTGTAAGAGCAACTTAAAGCAATACATTTGCAATTAAGCTTGTGCAAATAATAACATAACATAACATTGTGTAAATAATAGCCACACTCCAAGTGAATGTTAACATCAAGCTTGCAGTGAAAATGTCTACACTAAGCTGATGGGCAGTGGAGAGGTTCTTGAGCGGGCTTACAGGAGGGAGAGAGCAGTGAGTGTGCGGGAGCTTTTTGGGTGGGCTTAAAGGAGGGGGGAACTGTGAGTGGGAGGAAGGTTCTAGGGAGGGAAGGTTCTTGGGTGGGCTTACAGGAGGGTGTTGTAGGTGGGGGTAAGGTTGGGTTTATTGTTGAAGGTAGCTTCTTGGGTGGGATTAAAGTAAGAAGAGAGCTGGGGGTGGGTGGGAGCATTCTGGATTGGCTTACAGGAAGGAGTGAGCATCAGTGGGAGCTAGCTTCTAGGATGTGCTTACAGGAGGGAAAGAACTGTGGTTGATAGTTGGGTTCTTGGGTGGACTTGCGTGAGGGTGTGAGTTGCAGGTGAGGTTCATTGGTGGGTTTACTAGAGGGTTATGAGTGGTAAGGAGCTTCACGGGTGGGCCAACAGGAGCTGGAGAGCTGGGGCTTAAAGGAGTTTCTAGAATGGGCTTAAAGGAGGAAGAGAGCTGAAAGCCAGGAGTGTGAACTGCTAAGCAGGATTAGCACATATTGAAGCCAAAAGGTTGAAACAGCCAGGCAACTGGAAATTTCGGAGGTTTCTTTTACAGTATATCTCTAGTTTTTTTATATGGCGGAAGATTAAAACTCAGGTTTTTTTTTTGTTTTTTTGCTTTCTGCGCCCGTTTAGTGAGAATTCCCTTTATTTCATTTCCCATATACACTACACAACAAGATTGGAAATTGTCCAAAGTTACACAAATCTCCCTCAGATATTTGTCCCCATTGGAAGATTTACCTTCTATTCCTATTATGGTGACAGCTGCAAAACATTGCAATTGCCCTTATATTCTGTCCAAGTTACAGTGAATACCAGAACTAACCAGGAATATTACCAGGAATAGAGAGGGTGACTCTCCGTAGCGGGAACATAGGGGCCTGATGGGCTTCTAACCCTTCCCCTTCCCCTTTCTATCCTAAATCTTTAAAATGACTAAATGACAAATGAGACCCACTAAGGGTATGTGAGGACTAGGTTTGAGATTCAAGAAACTAGATGATTTGGCATTCTTCTTGAAGGACATTGAAAACAAATTGACAATTAAAAATAGTTAGAATTCGAACATTTCAGTCATTGCTCATTAGCTGAAATGCTTTGCTGAAGTATTTACCTCCTTTCATATATTAAACTATTGGCCCCAGCATAGGAAGTAGAGTACAATAGCATTACACATTAATTTCCAAATGAAATTGAGCAAGCTTAATATTTTTATCTTGGGATTACTCAGATTGGAACAAACTCCTTTACGACATGAGAAAGGTCAATTACTTTGTCACAACAGTGCCATTACCGATGTCTAGGTTGGGGGGAAAAAAGGAAGTAGATATTTAACATCATGCTCATGAAATAGTAATAGTATTAAGCTGGCATTGTATTACAGCATAAACTGTGTGTGGAATGTGCTTAAGTGTCTCATAAGGATAATTAAGGTGTGCCTTGGAGGAAAAATAATGGCATTTAGAATGTCAATGGTTTTATGTTAACACTGATTTATCTTTTATCTTCGTTGTTCCGTATGCTTTTGATGATTGGAAAATCATTCGGAAACGCATCCATCTAAACAACTCAAGTGGTCTGTAACAAATTCAGATTTTTGTATAAATCTTAGCATCCACCAAAAGATAATCTAACTCAAGATCTCTCAACGTGCGCTGTTTTGTAACCTAACTGTCTGACATTTTAGAACCATGCACAGGTTCTGATTAAATAAGATGTAATGTTGAGTGTGTAGTATCACTGTAGCAAGCATTCAACATTTTCTGATCCCTCTTCTGTAACATGAAATTTGCTTGTTGCTTCCTTATGTACTTCATCACAGCTCTATACATAGCCTCTCTGAGTGCAATAGGCATATTCAGTAGTGATTTGAAAGGACAATGATGACATGCAGTGCAGTAACTATACCAACTAAGAAGCCATAATCTCATAACTGGTTGGCCATGGTAGTACAATTTGATCTGACTTGTTGTAGGTTGCCACTCATTGCACATTCTCAATGCGCGCTTACCTACAGGCCCTTATCTCTACTTTTAACCTAAGCCTTAAAGTGACATTAAACCCTCAGATTCTTTAACATAAACCAATACTTCCTTTTTCAGCTCAGGGCCTCTTCCTGTAGTGCTGGCTCAGGTTACAAGCCTATACAAACGTATACACAGACACCGTGTATCCATTCCTGAGACAAGGCAGTCTGCTGCAAAACAGAAGTTCTGCAGAGCATGAGAACAGATACAGATTTAAAAGGAAGAGCAGCAAAGAGAAGGGAAACAACCATGGATTACAGTAAGGTACACATTACAGTATTGTTTTATGTTAAAAAATCTGAGGGTTTAATGTCACTTTAACCAAACTTTAACATTGTTGTGGCCAAACCATAAAGAATAAGCTCACTCCTAAAGTTAACCCTTAATGCTTAAAGGAATATTATATATATAATTATATATATATAATTAGGTACATATATACAGCCATGTGAAAAATTAGGTACACCCCTTGGTTAAACAGTAAATATATTATTTCAGCAGTGTACTTCGCCATTTCCCTGAAGTTTTGCTTTCACCTAACTTGTAAGCCATAAAATTCTGGACTAACCTTACCGGCACTAAAAGTATTGGTGCAGTTGAACATTTAGCACTGAATGATGCTGCATTTAGCACTGAATGATGCTGAAGGTAGCATGTAATGGAGAACTACTAATATGTATGATAACTGTTTGTCCAGTTTAAATTTAAAGTCACACCTTCTAATCAGACTACAGTTGTTTTAAAGCTGACCTGTCTGGGAAGTCTGCCATTGCTGCCTTGTATGTACATATGAGGGCTCCAGTTTTGTAATTCCTTGCTTCACTCTTTGACAAGTCACTGATCCAGAACAAATATGCAGGTTAGGGGTTTTAGTTTCACTAGCTGCAAATTTCTTCTAGATCATAAACTCACTACATAGTTATGTAAAGATAAAGCTGATAGCCCTAGAGTCTATGCCCTTGCCAAACAAGTCAGCAGTGGCAGTTCCATTATTTATATCCTTACAGGTTCCTTTTGAACAGACATGAATAAGTGTCTAAGTCACGATAACCAGTTTAACTACCGTGCATGCAATATGAGTGCAGCTCATGTGTAAACCTAGCATCAGATGTCCCTAATAAACTGTGTAGCTATTTTCCTACCTTCCTTTGAAAGAAACAGGTTCACTTAAATGTGGCCCTTATCAGCAGCACCAGCTCTCCACTGCTGCTCCATTCAACCAATGGGACCAAAGTAATGGTCTGTCTATGGAAGAAATAAATTAAATTGTAGCTTAAACAGGCAAATGCCTCCTTCATGTGTGATATAGCTTATTGGCCCAGCTGGTCACATGGAGTGAATCACACATATCTCCATACTCAGAAGTACTATATGCATTATTTTCTGTACCCTCAGAGCTGAACAGAGCAGTAACTTGGGCAGTATAGGAACGTTGAGTACGTGCTGGAGCTTTAAGAGCAAAACAAAATGGTTTCTGTGTAACATGGGTGCAACATTTTCTTCCTTTGCTCTAACTACTTCTTCCTCTGCTCTACTGAAAGAAAGAGCCGTGGCCACAAAGTAGAAAAAATTAAAATGTATACATATACACCGGCGTAAACTAAGGCATGGGAACACCAAAATCAGGATATGTGTATACAGGTGAAACTCGAATAATTAGAATATCGTGCAAAAGTAATTGCAGTAAGTGCTGCTAAAGGGGCCCAAACCAAGTACTGAGTACATATGCATGCTCGTACTTTTCAGAGGTCCGATATTGTTCTATGTACAATCCTTGTTTTATTGATTGCATGTAATAATCTACTTTTTTGAGGTTGTGGATTTGGGGTTCTTGGGGTTTTCATGAGCTGTAAGCCATAATCATCACAATTATGACAAATCACGGCTTGAATTATCTTGCTTTGCATGTAATGAGTCTATCTCATATATTAGTTTCACCTTTTAAGTTGCATTAGTGAAATAAATGAACTTTGCACGATATTCTAATTATTCGAGTTTCACCTGTATATAACATAAAGGGTTATACAATTCTTAAATTCTACTGAGGTTTACTTATGTTACTATTATATCAATAATGCTCCTCTTTGATGCAAGTAGAGATCATTATTCAACTGGTTAATACATGGTATTTATTGGTGGACTTTGTAGGTAGAATCATTGATAGGCTGCTTAAAGCTCTCAGGAGTTCAACTAATGAGGTATTACCGGTGGTGTTGCCAAATTTGGCAAGTCACCTTAGCACCTCACTGCTTCATGATTGGGGACTTTTAATTATCGTGCGGCATTTTCCATTATGTGTTTATTCTCACTTGACGAAAAGGGTCACTCTTTGTACCTACAGGAAAAAAGGTTTAATGTCCACTTATACAATGGGTTAATACCTGTGGAAATATAAAATCTTCTTTTACAGGAGTTACTTCTAGCCAACTCAGGGATGAATTTGATTCTAAATGCCCAAAGAATAATGGGTCTGTCTCATCAACCTGTCTCCTTGTTTATTGTACTTTGTATGTTCTCTTGTTCTTCCCTTCTGTTTTGTCTCTAGTTATCACAATCCCTAGCGAGACACTCTCTGCCTCTCTGTCTACTGCTCAGTTTAGTTTCACTTTTTAAGCAAAAACTGAGCTTATGAAAGTCATTATCTAACTACACTTTAAAAGACTGGAAAAACATCCTCTGTGTTGCACTTTTTTGAAGAAAAACTACATTGGATTTAACTTCTGTGTCTTATTTAAGAGTTAAGCTGCCCATGGATTTTGTCAATTCAGCAAGTCGCTGTATGGTTCACATGGTCCACATAGACTAGGTCTAAGGAAGTATGTAATTGCTTACCTACTTAGATCAGCATCTGAAACAAAACACAAATGATTATTTATGATAAGAAATGATACTGTAGATCGTGGATGATTACCATTTGGAGTTAGGAAGGGTTGTTTTCCCTGTTAGATCAAATTGGACCACAGGGTCATAGGGTTTTTTTTTCTTCCTCTAGATAAACTGTGAGTTTCAGATTTCACAGAATAGGGTTATTAATTTTTTTGTTTTTGTTGCACTATTTATCTCTTGTCCACTGTTCAAATGAGGAATTGAACAGTGGACATCCCGTTTGAATAAAGAAGGGCAGAGCTGGGAACACATGCATTGTTTCTGAGGCTGGAGTTCCCGAAAGACACGGCAAGCAGGTCAGCAAATGAATCTTCCGGCAAATTGAAATATCATTTTTACTCAGGCTGATCCTTTAAATGAATGCATATTTTCCTGTCTATTCAATCAAGTGTATTTATGATGTAAGGACATATTGCATACTTCTCTATTGTTAGATTTCTATGAGAACTGGGAATATATTTGGAAAATGAAATGACTGATTTAAGAGTGAATACCCTTCAATGACAATTTAATATTGTGAAAAGCTTCAGGTCCCATTGTATCGGTGGAGTCTAAAAATGGATGTGTTTACCTAAATGGCTGCCAGATTATGGGGAATAAATGAAATCTGCATGTTGCAAATGAAATAAAAATATTTTCAGGATGGAGTAATGTGCTTACCTAAATTCTAAACATCTGACTACTGTCACATTGATTGACCAGATTGGCAGACGTGTGCTGAGTGGGTGTACTGCTAATATTTATGTAGAAGCTGGAAAATGTTGTCTGCAGAGGAAAAGCAAAGCCCGGATGGTGATTAAATGACATCTAGCAACTGTTTAACGGTGCATAGACATTGATGCTGTATTTTTTGCTGCAAATACCTTGGCTTTGTCGGGCAAATGCGCGGCTAGTCACATATTGAAAGCTAAAAATTTACGAAGTCCAAATTTGAGAGAGAGACTGTAAGCAGCAGAGAAAACTCAAGCTTACCATGTACTTAACCCCCTTCTGGCTGGGCTCTGTGAACATTCTTCTATGAAATGAAAATAATCATTTATGGTTTATTGTTGTTTGTACAAAGTGCTCCAGCACAATATAGCAGTTTGTCTCTCTGTGCTGTCTGAAAATAAGGGACAGAGAAAGACAGATTTTTATGACACAGAAGTGTTTAGAGAACACACCTTTGTCAAATACTTATCTAGTAGCTGACAGGTTGCAAGTTGCATTGCACTTGCTGTATATTTGCAAAATCCCAGTTGTCCTACAATGGGAGTTCTCACATCCACAGGAGAGCACATAAAATGTAACATAAGTTGGTCCTAAAAAGAACCTCCAAGGACAGAAAAATGGAAGGTGCTGTCTTGAATTTTGAAGGTGCAGGCTTTGGGGATGTCCTCTAGATTCTGGCTATACTATCTGCAGAATACATAAGGTGGAATAAGCATGCAGCCAGTGATGTTTGAAAAGTCTGAACGTCTGTCCTGCTTGCTTGTTCCAGGCAGCTGCCATTTTTCTACACTTTTTTTATTATTTAAAGGTACAGTACACCCAAAAGCAATGGTTTCCGTATAGGTGGAGCCTGATGGGATGAATCAGCTCCTGGTTTCTTACATATCTTAGATACTTCAACAGTGAGAGTCCCCTGCCATAATTCCACAATGATTTTTCCACCTTGGAGTTTTAGATGTTCCATTTCTTCTGCAATCTCCTGCTACATTCACCATAAAATAGAGTAATTAAAAAAAAAAGTCACCAGTTAGGTTGGGAACCCCTCATAAATGTTAATGGGAGATGTTAATAGTCAGGATGTCATTGGCAGGTACCTCACTAATAGGGTCCCTATTAGGGATGCACCTATAACAAGTACCGTACTCAGTACAAGTACAGATGCGTTTCGTGAACCAGGGCTAGACTAGAGAGGAATTCAAAAGTTAGGAGGCAGCTGTTATGTGTAAGGAGCACACGGAGCTCCTGGGATTTGTACATCTCTGTTTTAATGTATGATTTTGTTTTTATAAATATAAATAAAGGGATGCACCGATACCATTTTTGCAAGTACAAGTACTGATACTTGCCCAAGTACTTACAAGTACAAGTACTGATACATTTTTGTTTATTGTCATGTGACAGTTTTCCTAAAACAATACAAACTAATGATTTCAGGACAGTGCTGGAGCGCCAGAGCTAGGTCCCAGCTGCAACCTCTGCAACCCTGGTAGCTCTCATGAAAATGCCAAGTATCGGCACTGGTATCTGAAAAGTAGCGGTGCATCCCTAGTCCCTATATTTTCGTTCTGCCTAACTCTCCAGTATTTATCAAAAGCTGAAATATCAGCTTTGGGTGGACTTGACCCTTTATTATGTTTTATATTGTATAACATGCTTATATTTGACATGCCATTCTGGAACGGGCCTACCACCCCCTTAATAGGATTGGTTTCTTTTTGTTTAATATCTCTTTATTGTTCTTCTGATCATACATATTATAATTACATATCAGTTTCCATTATACTAATGCACTTATCTCACATTTTTATAAACCATATAAAACATCACAGGGAATATTAATAATAGAGAAAATGAGAATGAGCAGCAAAGCCTGACATTATATACTATTTTAACTTCCTCAGTATTACAATCTTTCCTCATTTCATTTCGGTTTGTTCCATTTTCATACCCATTCTCTCCCCCATCCATTCGCCCTCCAATCCCTCCCCTTCCTCTAACCCCTTGGCCTAACCCCTATCCCTCTTTTATACAAAAATAAAACTAAATAAAACAATAATAGAAAAAAACAAACTTGACTAGTTGGAGGATTTTCATTACTTTCCTTTTCCAGAATGACACTTTTTCTCTCCCATACCTTTTACTATATCAGACCTTGAAGATCCATAGAGGCCCTAAACTCTATCCAGGGTTTCCATATTCCCAAAAATGTGGTTTCTCTATATGTGTACTGTTTGCTAAACTAAATATTCAATAGAGCAAGGTGTAGACTTGTGATAAATGATGCAAGATGGTTTTTGATTACTTTACTTTATTCAGGTCACAAATCTTGTGATGTGCTGATAGGTATTTGTCCAATACCCTACCGTATTCTTATAATCTAATTTCTGATTGTTTCAGTAACTGAAACTAGTGGATATTCCGCACTGCAGACCTCTGTGAAGTAGTGCTATAGACAAGCTGCTGTCCATGGTGCTGAACATGTATCTAGAATTCCCCATTATCTATTCATTTCTCTTCTCACTGTCACCAGTACTGTTACGTGACAAACAATTTTGAATAATTTTCATAGCAGGCAGCTGAAACTAACACCAAATTTTAACTGTTATTTAACCACCGCTATTGATTGAAGTGTCCTGTTTTTTTTTACCGGTAATCATCCCTGACTACAGCATTTGCAGGACATGGAAGACTGCTGCTTTCTTGCTGTGTAAGACAAAGATGTCATGTAGGACATAATGACTCATGACCCAGACAGTTCATGCTGGTGGGAAACTTTCGCCACTCCACCACTATTTATAGTGTACAGGTACTAGGAGTAGTGTACAAGTACACTGAAGATAGGAACTTATTGTAAAGAGTTTATTTCGAGTGCACAGACCCATGCTGGTCGCTGTGAAAATCATTAATATCAATGCATCTCTTCCTGACATAGAAAATACAACCTGATCCTTTTCATAAATGTTTGGGCTTATTTTGCATGCTCACACAGAACATGATGGAGACATTAGGCCAGTCCTAGCAAGATAAGTTGGGTAGGTGGCCCTAAGGGGAGGTTTTTCCCCATTTAACACATTGTAGATTCCCTGCACTGACCTGTAGTCACAGTATCTGACAGAAGGAAGACTTAAATCCTCTTTTTAGGGCTTTCTTGTCCACTTTTGTTTACATAAGTCCTCAAACAGATATCACAGTTGCCCTCGCAGGGATTGTTTTACATTGTTTTTCCCAAAACTGGAATTTCCCGTGCAGCACCACCCCCTTGTCTTGTTCTCCTGGAGACAGTTCTCAAACAGGGTGCTCACCTGCACACTCTGTTTGCACCTTGCAGCTCCCTGCTGCACTGGCCTCCACCATAACTCCTGGGTGGTACCCCCCTGTTTCCAAGGTGGAGCCCTGAACACTCTCTCAGGTAGGTTCTGGTCAACCTCTAAACATGGTCCCAGAGTTGGAGGTTTGATCCCACCCATGTCTCTCCAATGCTGTGGACTTTGATCATGGTTTACCAATGATCCCTCTGCAACATGCATCCTGGAGCCTCTTGACCTGTATGGGTGAGAACTCTGCGTGCCCTCTAGCCCTTCTTATACCACAACAAGGCACATCACTCTCACAAAATATGTATGTATGTATATATATATATATATATACAGTGGGGCAAAAAAGTATTTAGTCAGCCACCAATTGTGCAAGTTCTCCCACTTAAAAAGATGAG
>NW_017307580.1:104747-139544 GCF_000935625.1 Nanorana parkeri | reverse complement strand
ATATGAATACTGTGTATATAACAGTTTATATGTTAGAAAACAGAGGACAAATCAGTGGATCTTATGGCAATATCTACTGATAACTCAACACGCAATAAAATAGAGCTTTTCTAAGCAGTCTTTTAATACTGAACTCAGACATATATAAAACACAGTTTAATGCAGCTCCTTTGAGAAAAATGAACGTCAGTACCTGAATCTGCATTGATATTAGTCTACTTTATCCACTACACAGCAGCACTCAGACTGGGTAAGGGAACGGCAGTACTAGGAGTCAATCAGACTGTATGCATATGTACAGACAGAAAACATGCTGACAGTAGAGAGAATAGAGCTGATGACTTTAGTGTGTTGCTGCTTCTTCACAGTCTGATCAGCAGGTAGGAGGTGACACCACTGTATTCCTAACACTAAACTGGGGTCACCGACCTGGCTGTGCTATTTGGCAGAGGTGTATGTATCTTGATGGCTGGATGGAATTACAAATACTTTATCAGATGTGACAGTTCACACATTTCAACTCGGTAGCTGTTTTCCTAGAGCTTATGTGCGCTTAGAGGTGTATGCAATTAAATGCACTCTATTGGCTAGAATATTCATTTTTTTCTAGCCACTTATATAAATTTACTCGTATAGGTGCACATTTTTAAAGCGTTTTGTAAATGTTTGCCTCTGAGCTCTGCTGTACAATACGAATCTAAACATCACAATGTGCATGGGCAGAATGACTGAAATAATGTTGTGTTCAAAGGCATTAAAAAAAGCCTGTGTGCACTAGACCTTAAAGTAGTATTAAACATACACATATTTTTTCAATAATGAATCCAGATCAAACATTGACAGTCATGTTTCCAAACAGCTCCAACTCTCTCAGCTCTGCTTCCCTGAACTTCTTGTCCAGTACAAGATCACAAGGGAGAGCACAATCTCCAGCAGACATCCATATACTAACTTGGGAAAGGAGGAAGGAGTTACCGGGAGCAAGGTATTAGTATGGACCCTAGACTAAGGCACTTAGTCAAAATAATGTTATGAAAATAGATAATAATGATTCTGCCTGACTGCCAAGGCCAATGAGAACTTAGAGCAGCATTTCTCAAGAAGGGTGTTGGGCTTCTGATGTTAGGGGGGCTACTAGTATGAAAGGGGGTGACTCTGATGTGAGGGGGGATTCTGAGGTTAAAGGGGTGCTTTTAATGTGAAAGTGGGGACTCTAATGTAAAAGGGGATTCTGATATGAAGGGGGGGACTCTGATGCTAAAGGGGGGATTCTGATGTGAAGGGGGGACTCTGATGTAATAGGGGGGATTCTGATGTGAAGGGGTGGGCTCTGATTTAAAGGGGGCTCCTAATGTGAAGGGTGTGTTTGCATGAGGTCAGGCCTTAAAATCCTATGTTGTAGGGACCACATATGATTCTTTACATTTATGTTCTTTACATTTTAGACTGAGGTGCCTCGAGATTTTGCATACTTTTAATGGGTGTCATGACTGAAAAAACTTTGAGAATCACTGACTTAGTGAATACACAGAGCTGCCATATTTTCTAAGTGCTATCATATAGATTTATCCCATTTTTAATTAGCCATGGCAGTGAGGCAGAACAGTTGTGTTATTATGTGACAAGTTCCCTGCAAAAGAGACAGATCAGTCTAATACCTGGTTGCCAACATTCACAAAGCATTATCAGCCCAGACTTGCTGTCTATGTGATGCCGGGCACAATTTTTATGGTTTTGAGCTGCAAACTGTGCACTCATCCGTTCTCCTACTTTTGACCAGCCATGGTAGAGTGGGATATTCTGACTACAGCCTGTTTAACAGAGGCCATTCAATCTAGCAGAGGTTTCTTGGGTTAGACCAAAAGGATGCAGAGGAAACCCATGAAAACAGAGAGGACATGCAAACTCCATGCAGACAGTGTTTTAAGTGGAAATCCAACCCAACAAGTAGTGAAATAATCCAAGCATGCTAACTAGAGATGCACCAACATTTCGGTCGCCTAAGCATATTGTCCGAAAATGGCATTTGTGGCAAAATGCCGAAAGTGCCATCTTTCGGCCAAAATTGCGGTGCATGCCTGGTTTCTCTCCTGTGTGCTGGGCACTGCTCTGTGTCCCCTCTGACACGCAATGTCCAGTGGGGAGGAGAGAAACTGTCAGAGGAGGCCGAGCAGTGTGGGGTAGGCCGGCATGTCACAAGAGGCCGGGCTCTCCTCCCGCACCACCCTGCTTAGCCTCCTGTGACAGAATAGGAGAGCGGCAGTGTGGGGGCAGATACAGCTGTGAGCTGTCAAAGAAGGCTGGGCCGGCGGTGCAGGGGAGGAGTCAGCTGTCAGAGGAGACCAAGCTCTCCTCGCTGCATCGCTTGCTCAGCCTCCTGTGACACCGAGTCAGGATGGAGAGTAGGTACAAGCACTCAGCGATCAGTGATCACTGAGTGTTTGTAAATATTTTAAAAACTGAAGACATAGTATGTTTACTGTGTCCCCAATTATGAATGAGAAGTGATCTACTTCACCTCCTGTTCATTCATACTTGTGGTTATAGTAAACATACTCTTTCCTCATGTTATGAATGAACAGGAACACTCATAGAAGATTCATGTTCATTTATAACAGGGGCTGCAGAAGAAGATATTGAGGGCTCTGTGTCCTCAATCTTATTTTCTATTTTAAAAGGGAAATATCAGGGGTTTGTTTAGACCCCCAATATTTCCCCAAAGCCCCTAAAAGTAAAGTAAAAAAATAAAAATATTTAATAAAAAATAAATAAATAACAAATACAATATTTTTGAAAATGTGAAAAGGTTAGAAATTACTCAGCGATCAGTGATCACTGAGTGTTTGTAAATATTTTAAAAACTGAAGACATAGTATGTTTACTGTGTCCCCAATTATGAATGAGAAGTGATCTACTTCACCTCCTGTTCATTCATACTTGTGGTTATAGTAAACATACTCTTTCCTCATGTTATGAATGAACAGGAACACTCATAGAAGATTCATGTTCATTTATAACAGGGGCTGCAGAAGAAGATATTGAGGGCTCTGTGTCCTCAATCTTATTTTCTATTTTAAAAGGGAAATATCAGGGGTTTGTTTAGACCCCCAATATTTCCCCAAAGCCCCTAAAAGTAAAGTAAAAAAATAAAAATATTTAATAAAAAATAAATAAATAACAAATACAATATTTTTGAAAATGTGAAAAGGTTAGAAATTTTTTTTTCGGTTTTGGCTTTAGACCTTACATTTTTTTAATTTTCAGTTTTGTTTCGGTTTTACAAAATTTCATTTCAGTGCACCCCTAATGCTAACCCCTCTGCCAGTGTGTTGACCTGCCAGTCTTTAAAGATGCAGGCAGATCTAAAATACACACATTAATGCGGCTCTGCATTCATTACAATATAAATTGAATTACAGTTCCATTACAGGTTATACAGGGAGAGGAAGCAAAATAAGTCAGCTACCCTGCTCATGTCCTAACAAGGAACATACTGATAGAAGTGATGATAGAGAGTGATGAGCTCACCAGTCTTCAACTTAACTTTTCACTGTCCAGTTACAGGACGGGGTGTGGGTTTGTGGGATTTAGGGACAAAACCTGTATGTGTTACTAAACTGCAGCAGACAAAAATCAGGTCTCCTGCCAGGCCAGCCATTGATGTGCTTTGTGGCAGAGATGTGTAAATTATAGGACTGGATGGACAAAAATGCAATGGGATGGAGAATAGCCTGTGCATGCCACCTGTGATCCACTGGCCCAATGCTCTGCATGATTATATGCAAAGAAATTAGTAAATGGGCATATTTTATCTATTCTATTTATCTATTCTATCTATTTATTTATTTTTTTAAATGTTGGACTATGCCTTTAACATAAAACGCCCTTATTCACTAACATACACATATTTTTACTGAGCTAAGTGAATATTCTCTACTCTTTAGTGAATCAACTTTGCTTAGTGACGAAAGTTGCCCTTATTGCTATTTGTGTTACTTAACAGCCATGCACAGTTTTAAAAGAGAACTATAGCCAAACATTTTTTTTGGGCTTTAGTGCTCATTTGGGTCAAAGGAGTACATTTGATAATATACCCCTGTGACCTAAAGTCAGCATATAGCAGGCTACTGCCCGCTAATTGCTGAGAGAGCAGAGCAGGAAAGATAGACAGCTGATGATTGGCAGCTGGCTCTGCCTATCTAGAGCCAGAGCCAGCTGTGCCCACCTCCCCCCCCCCCATCTGTTTTTCCATTAAGCATGGAAGAACAGAGAAGGGAGGGAGAATCCCTCCGAGGAGCGTTGACTGACAGTCACCGCTCTCAGTATTGAAAAAAAACCATGAGCTGAGCGATCAGTGGTTTGTGGTTGCTTAGTTCTCAATCTATAGAGCCAGTATGTGAAACCTGAAGTGTCACCTACCATCCCTAATTATTAGGAAGAGTACATTTTACTCTCTCAATACTTCTCCTTTAAGTCTCGGATTGCATTGGTATGCAGTACAAGGTCTGTCTTCCTCTCCAAGTCTTTCTCGTAAAGCTCTCCTTTCCTGAAAAATGACTCCCAAGCCTCTTTCTTGTTCCATTGAGATCCACAACTGATATCCAATTAAAAAGAACATGAACAAATGACTATAATCCTTCTAACAATGTGATATCAAAGAAAAACACTGAGGCGCTTTCAGAGTTAAAAGACAACTTTACAAAAAGAAGGAATACCAAATCCGCTATTGGCACAAGATGATATTGTTGCATGCAAAGCCACTGAGGTGCAATATCTACAAATAAATGTAACAAGTTGGTAATAGTATATTCAGTAGCAGATATAACGGTGAGGGAAACACAATGGACCGGTGAGAGGATGCAGGGAGGCAGAGGCAAGCTGCATCCTATAATCATGTATGCATGCAAATGTCTACACTTGCACCTAGGGGACATCTGATTGAAATGGAATCTGTAAACTTGGTAATTATATATTATAGCAGAACACATTTGATAATACAAATGAATGGGGTACGTAGATCAGAAAGGTTCCAATGTACCTTTGCGTTTTTTCTGGCTTTTTTCCTCTATAAATATCTGTATTCATGAACACTGAGAATCTATGCGATACTAGGCTCTGACTTGTTTTTAAAGGTCTACCTCTTATGACGTTAGTCTCACAATGCTTCCTCTATGAGGGAATAACAAGGGATTAACTCCTTCACAGCCACCCAGTCTGCTACACGCTCTGCATTTCTTCATCTCCCAACGGAAGTGATTTCCAGAAGAATTAGAAGTATCCATAGGTTAATCTGTGCCGAAATGCCTTTGAAATGCTGTTTGCAGGCACTTGAGCTTACTCCTGGCAAGACCTCAGCACTAGATCAGTATAATGTACAAACGTGTCATTTTAAAAAAGAGCATTGCTGCATATCATGAGTCTATTCACACCGTGCCCTGCTGTTTAGATCCTTGTGAAAAATGATTCCTGCATCCCTTTTAAAAAAGCCTGCTCCGCGGTAAGGCTTTAATATAAGTTGTCTGATTCTGTATTAAGTGAAGGAGAAAACCTGGTAGAGATTGTCTCTTTAAATCAGATCTGCAGTGTTGATGGACCCCTCTAGCAGGCATGGTAAGAACCATTCTCACCTCTGCAGCAGGGAGCTTGACCACACAGCCTAACACATGCAGTGGAAATGCTTTCCCTTTTAATATGCACTCTACCAGTCTTATTTCCATGGTTACAGCTCCCGCTTGTATGGTTGCTTCCATTCTGCGGGAAAAAAAAGAGGAAGAGAGCACATATCCTTAGTGCTGTAGTTTAAAACCTAATGAAAGCAGCCCTGTTGTGACTTGCATTTTCAATTTTTTTCTCTCTCTTTTTTTTTTTCTTCTCCCTGTTCTCTCTGTCTCTGATGCACAGAACACTGTAGCCATCGCCTCTATTCATTTGCCACAGTCTGCATTTACACAGTCTCCATCCTTACAATCTGTTGATAACTCCACTTGCAAGCTCCAGCTTATCGTCTTTCGGAATGGGAAACTCTTTCAGATCACTGGGAATACATCATATCTTGCAGATCAGGGCAAACGTCGGGAGGTTACTACACCAGCTGTGCTTTCTAAAATAGGTAAATTGCTCTTTTTTTTATTTAATTCCAGTTCCATTTCCTCTGTGACATAAAGCACCATTGCTGTATAGGAAAATGGTCATCAGCCTTGTTGAAATGGGGGTCTTGAAGTGGTGTTAATATTCTAATTTAGCAGGACAGACATTTTAACATTTGCATAGTCTGGGCAAGTTATCTTAATCTCAAAAATGAATTGAAAAAAAACTTAACACTGTGTAATCACAGATCACCAGCAATAGAAGACAGACACAAAAGCCTTATGCAATCACTAAAGTGCTGTAATTGGGAAAGTAACTCCAGTTATTGCAGTTAAAGATGAATGGTAGTATCCTGCTTCTTGCATATTAATGGCCATTCATGCAGTTGTACGAGGTACACTAGGATCAGTGGCTGTTCTTGCTGTATTACTGGAACCAGAGACACTTGTTATATTTGACAATAGTATAGACAGTACAGAGCTTTTATAGACTTTAACAGTGCCAATAAATACATTTCCCGATTAGTGTGGGCAATGTAGATAGACAATACGCAGAAATGCATTAGGATTAGGGTACCAGTGCTGTCAATTAACATCAAACTTTTCAGAATAGAATGTTGAATCTTTGGACAGGAGTATTTTCAAGCATCAATCTATAACTTATTTTACAATTTCTGCAGTCAAAGCTATACAATTTTCCTTAGACTATTCTGATCATCTCTAGTGAATTCTGCACACATATATGTATATGTTTGTTTATTGCAGATGGGTTCAATTTCGGAAAGCTCGCCAATCCATTGACCATAGCCCTGAGGCATATTACAAGGGGTGTAGACCCTATTGCTGCCGTTTGGGATTTTGACCTTCTTGACGGACATGGGGGCTGGTGCGGAGAAGGCTGCCACCTAATTACCTCTGCGGGCAACATCACCACCCTTCAGTGTACTCACTTCGGGAACTTTGCAGTGCTAATGGTGAGTATGTTAACTGAGACAGGCGGAACAAAAACCGGCCAAATAATCCGATAATTGTGCAGCGAACTATGCGCTAACAGGCAAGTAACTACACTTTCAATTTGCATTTGATTTCCTGGGAAAAGTTAATAGGTGCTGAATGCTCGAGCCCCAGGGCTGAATTCTTTTTATCGTTTAACCCCCTGTGTGTTGGCAGGAGCAAATGCACAGCACTGTGGTATGTTCGGCCAGCTGAGAATGAGTTTACAGGCGGTTTCCTGTGGTCTATGGCCAGGAACATAGATTGATTAGCATCAGACAGTTCCATATATTGCAAGACTGCACCCTCGCCTGAGTGTATCATTTGATCCTGAGATGGTTGTCTGCTTTGTTCCAGGCTTGCACTGTGTTGATCATACTAATTAGTTGCAGGGATACCGCAACGTTAGATCATTTAATAAATGCTGGAAGCTTGCAACAGAAATCCCCTTTAAAGGCTGAAAGCTGTTGCAGAAGGGACCTGCATTGACTTCTTAGCCCCTTATGCACAGATTGTGGGTAGAAAACTATATTTATGTTCATGCTGAAACATTAAGGAGCTCAATCTATGTTGGTTTTGTTGGACAGATGGATAACATTGCAGTCAATGTCTATTCCTTTACACAAAGTTACCTGAACAGGTTATCATGCTGTAATATGACTAAATAATTAACACATTTTTTATTCTGGGGACGCTGATTTGTAACATGTTTTTTAATAGGGCTAATTGTAAATTTGGATGCATTTCAAGGGTCCTTCGGTTTCTTGAAGTCGACGTACACACGGCGTAGCAGATGTGTTAGTCAGTTATTATGCTGATGCTGTTTGCATTAAGTTATGCTGCCTTTTAAGCATTTGGAAAGGACAGTCACAGGCGACAGAGTGATTGCGAGGACGACGTGTGCAGAGAATTCCAAGCTGCTGCAGTCAGAGCACAGACGTCAGCCAATCATGAGAGGGGGCTGTGACCAATGCCTGGGACTATATCCATGTGATTATTGCTGTCTACTTTATGAGAAACCAAAGTGGTTCTGGGTTTATTGGATGGTCATGAATTAAAATAAGATCTGGTAGAGGTGCAATTGTTTATTTTTTCTGAGCAAAAGTTAATATTTTTTTTTTCTTATTGCTTTGTTCTGGTTTATATAATACGGCTGTGCAAGGAGCAGAGATGCTGTATAAAGAGCATTTTACTGTACAGAACAGTAACAAAGTTATTCACCAAAGGGTGGAGAGTTTGGAAAAGGCAGGAGATGTGAACAATCTAGGACAACATAGCTGATTTGGAAACATTCTCCAGTTCAGCTATGTTGTCCTAGATTGTTCACTTCTCCTGCCTTCTCCAAACTCTTCACCCTTTTGTGAATAACCCACGTAAAAGTTGAATTATGTTTGGTTGCTCCAGACCAAAGCTAGTTGCCTTTGTGGATGTGACCTTTTATCATCAGCTCTACATACAATTTGTTTTATAACAGGGCTATGCTTCTTTCCAACTGCTGTAGAACTACAAGTTTCAGCAGTGAGAGTCTTTGAGTGCCAAATTCTGCCATCCTCTGATAATACTTTGCATTATGCCCCCATTTTACCACTGACATAGACGTTTATATTTAGGATCTTCAGTTACATAAAGCTGTTATCATAGATGCATGCATATAAAATGACCCACTGCAAGGTCCCACATGGCTAATTTGCATCGTTTTTATTGGACCTGGTGAACTGTGTTTGACTCTTGAATGTAATGCATATATACAGCACCCAAAATTGGAGGAGATTTCAAAAACGATAGGGAAAAAATTGAATGTTGGAGGCAGTGGACCAGATTTCCTGTCTTATATTACTTTATTCTTTTAGTTTCTGCAATGTTTTTCATATAGGTGGATTCTGGTTATTTGCATTTGACAGACTGTCACTGGACAGAAGAACCTTGCTTGTTTCATCCTTTAGCTATTGGGCTGCCTTATCAAATCTATCTCATAGGCAGCCCAATATCTATCTGCACGACAGGCTGACAATGTTTCTGCTACCTGCAGGGCAATGCTGTAAAGCTCTTTGAAAACTGTTGATGCTCTCTAAATCCTGAATTATAATAACAATTTTCCAGCTGCGGGCTCATGTGACATTTTGTGCAGGATAACACAGCATTTCATGGTCATATGGTTGGCCTAACAAGAATGGGAGGTTACATTTTACCCAGTTTTATTGAGAACTAGCTTAACCATGTAATACAATAATCATTGGAAAATGAAATATACTATATTTAGGTTCTGTCACCCAGCGGAAGTAAGGGAGGCCCATGGTATGCGGCAATCCTATTACACAAATAAACTAGTAAGCTGTCTAAAAACCAGCACACTTCAGAAAGTGGATCATTTCATCTGGTGGACTGGCAATTTGTCTCAAACATCCCCTTATACATTTAAAGACATACTTTTTTTTACTATCTTCTTTGATTTTGTTGTGTGAAGTTATGGGTCCTCTTCTTGTTTTTCTGCAATGATGAGTGGGCCATGCATGCTCCAAAGTCGACTACCGTTTCCTGCAACATTCCCCAATGTGTTTAGGACAGCTCAATGATACACGCCCCAGGAGTAGCATCAATAATGTCCTGGGCTCACAGGAAGTAGGTTGAGTAACATTCAACCAAGAAGAGAACTGGTGCTGGATTGCAGAGTGGTGCACCTGTGTGGGACACTGCTGAATATGAAGTGAGTCATGCAATAGGAGCTATTTTTATTTTATTTTATCAAATGTGCTGGGCAATTATTAAAATTTAAAAAAACGAATGCTGGAGTTGGGCTTTAATCATAGTTTGAGTGCACCAGGCATCCCATCTCTATTGGTTATTATGTATTTATTTGTGTGAATGAACAACCATGAAAATAGAGCAGAAATAAAGATCTAGTCAGCAACAGCAGTGTCCTAACTCATTATTAAAAGTACAAAGCCAACGGAGAAAGAAGACTTTCAATGAGGGTTAATAATACACCGATTACATTCATGTGAGGAACTAGTGAAAGAGACAGTACAAGAAAGGAAAGAAAAGGAGGAGGGGGTAAATAACAAATCAGATAAGCAAAATTTAGGTTATTATAGTTTATAGTTTCAGTGATTAACTGACACAGGTTTCTTCATTAAAGAAGATTGTCTCCGGGGTTAACCCAGACAACTGGCAACTGTTCAGGGGCTTTAAAGACTTGAGCCAAAATTCCACTGATCCCTTATTTCATGACATAGAATCATGCTGCTGGACTGTAACTGATTCCATTGTTCTTATATACATTTTATTTTTCAATTAGAAGGTGAAGGGTGGGTGGGCTTATCAACCTGATTGTTGTTATTTAATGCAGGGAGAATGTAACGTTACCTGACAAGACTTTCTTGAATCATTTTAAGTTAGGATTTAAAAGGAAAATTGATAACTTGGGCACATTTGGTGATCTTCCCCCACTTCTGTAAAAAAATAAGTCAAGGCAACTGGACTTGCTGTATTTTTCTTGAAGATCGTCCAACCAGCTTTCTCAAAAATTATCTGGGAATAAATATAGTGAATGTTGCTCCAAGCCACATGATTTGTTAATCACAATCACAACCAGGTGTTGATTTCATTTGCATAATTTGAGCTAGGAGGTGTTATTAGCCTGCCCACCCAGAGAGAGGTGTTAAAACTGCATTTTATGTGGCAGACATAGAGGCCATTTATGTAAAAATGGGGAAGCCAAGCTTGACTAGAGGTTGGGGGGGGGGCTGAGACATCTATTTTCTGCCACATACAATACTGTTTTAACACCTCTTTCTGGGCAGGTTAATAACACCTCCTAGCTCCAATTATGCAAATTCAATCAACACCTGGTTGTACCTAACAAATTGTGTGGATTGGAGCAACATTCACCATATTTATTCCCAGATAATTTTTGTACAAGTCATTCTAAGTTGAGAAAGCTGGTCGGATGATCAGTGAAACGTCTTTAAGAAAAATACAGCAAGTCCAGTTGCCATGACCTTTTTTTTTTTTACAGATATACCATGACATGGATGAATGAGAACCTTCACAGACATTTTCCCCATGTTTGTGATAAGTAATTGAAGCATGCTTGGAGAGTTGGGTTTTGTTTAAAAAAAACTAGTCATAATCCATTACGTAGGAATCAAAAATCTTTTTAAATGTCTTAGTGGGTGATGCACACTTGTTTTTATTTTCTTACAATGGTGTTCTAAAGTTCCAATTAATTTCTCAGGTATTGTATTTGCTTTTAAGGACTCTGGTTAAGCAGAAGCTGGTTTGGTTAGAGAGCATGGTATGTATAGTGGGTGTTCAGATCTTTTTGATGGGGCACATTATAGAGACATCTGTAATAAAACCTAAACAAATGTGCTGCTTCTATAGAATTTGTTGTAGGGTAGTATATTGGGTTCGAAACACAAAGTGCACAGTTCACCCCTGTCATGCATCCTTGTAATCCACAGTCGGTGCACGGATAACCCTCTTCTGGAGTGATTGTCTCAAAGACTGCAGAACCAGCACACAATGCTCTTCCAAAGAAAATCTAACTTTATTCCACACGCATCTGTACAAAAACTAACCACTGACGCGTTTCTGCCTTACTCGTAGGCAGAAACTTGGCAGCAGTTGATTTTTGAACAGATGCGTGTGGAATAAAGTGTGGTTTTCTTTGGAAAAGCATTGTGTGATTGTTCTACCATATTTGGTTGCCTGAACTGCAAATCTAACTGTGTACATAGCTAACACTGATTCAATACTTACAGTATATATATATATAGCCATGCTCCCTCGCAGCTTCCCAAACACTAAGGACTGTGGCTGTTATGTGAGGAATGTAAGTGGCAAGTGCTGCTGCTCTCTGTATCGCTGAACCAGTCAGAGAGATCTTTATAATCTCTCCACCAGCTCAGTGACTTAAGACACGGCATCCGCTGATGTGGTTTTTAGTGTTGCGCTCGGGGTGATTAGGGTGTGCCTTATAGACCTATAAATAGCTAAACTTAATGAACACAGTTGTGGTTCTCCTCTTCTCTCACTCATCTCCTGCTAAACAATACACTTTAACATTGGGCACTTTAACACACTTAGAGAAACCCAAAAAATGATTCATGCCCAAGTGATGATGGGCTCCAGACTTATACTCAACTGAAGGGCCAAGAGGAAAGAAATATGGGGGGAGTTATATACAATAAGTTTTCTTGCTACAATGTTTCTAGTGAATCAATGGGGGTGATTTACTAACCTAAACACACGCACGCACTAGGTGCGTGTGATTTTTACACAGCAAAGCGTATTTATCAACCAAAAAGTCTCTATAAGCATATTTCCACTAATGCCATATATGGAAAAATCATGCACATGATGCATATATAATGCTGCTTCACAGTTTAGACAAAAATAGTTAGCTCATGCATTTACATTCCTGCATTCATCAACGCAAGCAACACAATGTAGAGCTAATTTACACGACATCACCTTGCAATTCAGGGCAGGGTTTTGCACAACACACCTGCTGGGTGTGTACAAACTACAAAGGTGTTTAGATTCCACCCATAGATCATGCTGGGTGGGAACACACTACAGAGGTGTATACGTGTTCGTGGTGTGTTTATAAGGTTAGTAAATCAACCCCAATGTATCAATTAACCAATTAGAATTTCACTTTGATGAATCTTGGAGATTAATTTACTCTAAGGCAAAGTTGTGTATGTGGTAGCCTCATTTGAGGCAGCCACATTTGCGCAGTTCAACTCCAGACAGTTGCAACTGTATTCTGGCTGAATAGGGTAAGAAGGCAAAATCTCTAGATCAATCTGCATGCCCTAAACTCAAGACCAAATTATCTTTACTTGGGTGGCTCAGGAATCCAGCGCCAGAGTCAGGAAAATCCTTACTTCCAATATTCTTGTGATGGATGCCAGCTTAAAGGGCTTGGGAGGAGTCCCAGATACCCTATTGGTGCAGGGAATTAGGTCACCGGAAGAAGCTTGTCTTCCTATTAAAATACTGGAGCTTCGAGCAACATCGTTCTCCCTTCAACACTGGACCTCTTGACTACAGGGCTGTCCCATCAGCATTCAATCAGACAATGCCACAGCAGTGGTGCCAGAAGTTTTGCTGTGAAAAAAAGAAAATCTGTCTTGGGCAGAACTTCACATTCCATGCTTGTCTGTTGTTCATATGTTAAGAGTGGACAATTGGGAAACATTCTTCCTCAGCCAGCAATGCCTGATTCAGGAGAATGGTCTCTTTGCTGGGAGGTGTTTAAGGACCTCTGCCACAAGTGGGGGACACAAGATGTTGATTTTTAAGCTCCAAATTTAACAACAAACTGAGCAGCTTATGCAGAGACCCCTGGCAGTAGTGGTGGATGCCCTGGATGGTTCAGTAGAAAGGCATTCTGGTGATTCACAAAGTACCAAATTGGCCCAGAAGGACATGGTACTCAGACTTCATTGGACTACTGGCAGACATCCAGGGGCTCTTCCAGATTGACCAGTTCTTCTGTCCCAAAGACCAGTTTACCAGCCTAGGATATCCACCTTTCCTCCCTTACACACATAGTTGTCTTTCTTGTTGCCATCACCTCTGGTAGATATGTGTCTAAGCCAGCTGCCTTATCCTGTAAAGAACCATTCCTGATCTTACAGAAGGATAAGGTTGTCTTGATGCCCAGAACCCCCTTTCTTTCTAAGGTAGTTTCAACTTTTCACCTCAGTGAGGAGCTTCTATTGGCAAGGTTGACTGTATTCTGTCATTCCTGATGGTCCCCGGAAGATACAGCTTCTCATTCCACCATTTGTCATGGCTCAGACAAATCCTTATACAACCTTATGGGCTTAAAGACCAGATTTTTTGCATTCCATTCATATGTTTTTTTTGTAAAAACTGCCCCCACACTGTTTTTGTGGTCATGTAATTGTTCTGTTGCAGTTGCCCACCCCTAGGTTGCATTGCTTTTGGATGTCCTGTATGTGCAAGAATTACTTCTAAACCTGTGCTCCTTAATGAATGAAAAAGAAAACAAGATTTGTGTACTTATCGTAGAATCCCTTACTAGGAATTCTTTAAGGACATAGGTCTTAACCCTCTGTTTTTTAGCTCTATTCCTTACATTGCTTTACTACATACAGTAACTGAAGCATGGATATCTTTCCAATGTGAGGAATATTGTAAGGGGAACAAATGTCCTTACTGGAAGGTATCACCTCTATTCCTGTTATGGTGGCAACTAGGGTTGGTACTCGGTACAAGTACGATTACATGTACCGATACTTTTGAGCTCCAAGACTACACTACAGAAAAATTAAAAAATTAGGAGGCAGCTGTCATTTGTAAGGAGCACACGGGACTCCTGGGATGTGTACATCTCTGTTTTAATGTACAATTTTGTTTTTATAAATATAAATAAAGTGATGCACAGATACCAGTTTTGCGAGCACTGGTACTTGCCGAGTACTTACAAGTACAAGTACTGATACATTTTTGTTTATTGTCATGTCACAGTTTTTCTATGATTTCAGGACAGTGGTGGAGCACCAGAGCCAGGTCCCAGATGCAACCTCTGCAACCCTGGTAGTTCTCATAAAAAATGCCAAGTATCTGCACTGGTACTCGAAAAGTATCTGTGCATCCCTAGTGGCAACTAAAACTTTTGGATTTTCCCCTCACTTTTATTCCTTTTTTTGTATTTGGATGTGGTGCCTTGATATATATTTAGTTCCCTGCTTATTGTGGTAATTGAGCCCTTAAAGAAGTATAGGTGTATAACATTTTCAGTTGATCAATTCGTTCTAAGACCTTAAAATCTGTGAGCTCGGTCCATGCAGTAGGGATCAGATGGATGATGTGCTGCTATAGGAGAGCAAATAGCTTTAAGATAATCTTTCAAGACAGCATTTGAGATATTCTAAAATCTGTAAACTTCCACTATGCTGTGTGTTTAAATAACTGTCCAGTTTTGTTTTGCTGATATTTGTCCTCTCACACAGATTGATGTCCATTTTAAGGTGTTTAATTATATTCATGATACCCAGAAAAAGAGTTAATCCATTTGTTGTGGAGATTCGTTAGCCATGATTCTAGTATGACTGGGGCAATACATCTAAAGGAGTCTCTAAGGGGCTGTTTATTACCTGCTTTTAGTGATAGCAAGTTGGCATCATTTTGGAAGGGCACAGACTGTGATCTCAGATATGTATTTTAACACTTCTTAAACTGTCCACGGTAGTGAGGCTGGAAGGGCTATGCATTCCATTTCTTTCTTTATTTCCTTTTAATTCAGATTGATTTTTATGACTTGTTTTTAAAAAATGACAATTATAATGTGTGCAGAATGTGTTTATAATTTACCCCTACCTCCTTCTTAAGTTTTCGTTTTCATAAGTTATAGCGGAAGCCTAGTTGTCAGCTGTGAAAATAATTTAAAGCCTTGGTGAAAAGAAAAAGTTTAAAATTTTCTAATCATCTGATCGGTGTTAGTCCATTTGTCATTGTGTTGTTTTATGAATCTTTTCTGTATCACTTGCGGTGATAAGCTAGCTGCAGTAAGCAAATGTTAGAGCAGTAGAAGGGAACTCTGACAATATCAGTAACCATGACATGTATGTGCTTCCAGAGCTCCCCTATGTTATAACTTTTTTCATGATATACACTGCTGAATTATCAATATAAAAAAGGTATTGAAACGGCTTATATTGGATGAAACAAAAATCCTTGTATGGCCGCCCTTATCCTTACAAAAGACCATCTCTCTGCTTCGTTGAGTGAAAGAACAAACACAATCTCTTTCTGAGATGACATTTATGCCTTTCTGCAGGATATTGTAAAACCGGTCATGGCTGGCGGACGCTGACAAATGAAATAGCAAGTGAATGTTAAAGATCTGGTATAGCAATCAGAACAATTTCCAGAAATATCTGTCTGCAGTCCTTAAAAAGGTTAAGTTGATGAAGCCCTCTGCAAAAAAATAAAATAAAATAGTAATAATAAAAAAATACATAGGAATATTCATATTCATTATGCAGTGTTATCAATCAAATAGTTTTATTAGCACATAAAAAGGCCATTTACCAAATATGTGCCATTGCCCATAGCAACCTAGTAAAGTGACATTTGGATTCCGGCTGCTTGGTGATGTTAATACATTTACATTCATTGCACAATTTTATATTGAAAAGTATATTTTCTTGCCATATATTAACTCTCTGCTCACTTTTATCTCTATAAAGTACTATATCCTGGGACAAATATGAAGCACAACCCTGACAGACATTTACCATACTTATATGTGTACATATTCCCAATAAATGGTATATGTATGACAGTTTGCCTTCTAAAAGCATAAGGAACCCATAGATTAGGACATTTATGTAACTCTATTCCCTCCAATAAACTGACAGTCACCAAAAACTTACAAATGTGGTCACTTAAGCGAAGAGTCACCATAGAGTTGTGATTACAGCTGAACTATGAACAAACAGCCGTTGCCATACAGTAGATACATAGATACCGTGTTTCCCTGAAAATAAGACACTGTCTTATATTTTTTTTGCCTCCAAAAAACACACTAGGTCTTATTTTCAGGGGGTGTATCTGCTAATGCGGCTCTGCTCCCTCCGCTGCCGCAGCCTTGCTTTCTACAGCGCTGGCATGCTTTGCCATCAGGGACAGCGGTGCCAGCGGTGCAGCAGTGGGAACATCAGACAGTGGACAGCGCAGTAAAGTATGGTACCATTTACCGGTACACAATACAGTACAGTACCATTACATTAAGCAGTGCCTTCGGGGGGACAGCAGTTGGTGAAGTATGGTACTGGAGTGCTCCCTGTCACTGCGCTGGCCGGAGGGAGTCCCCTGTCATCCCCTTAATACAGTATGTCCCTGCAGGTTGATACCATCTCTCCTGCTCTTCAAGTTCCCCCTCACATGATACCGCCAAACTAGGTCTTATTTTCGGGGTAGGTCTTATATTACAGGAATCTTGAAAAATAGTGCTAGGTCTTACTTTCGGGGTAGGTCTTATTTTCGGGGAAACAGGGTATGTGGGAGCTATTTAACTTGCAAATCATTTCTTCTATCCACTCCTAAGATTTATACAGCCCTGCGGGTTTGTGACCCTACTTTTCTCATCTGAAGTTAAACAGTACAGCTTGGCCACCAACATGCCAGTGGCTGGACCGTAAAGGAGCAGTAGCAAGAGGTCACCTCTCTCCTTCTGTAAGCATATTCCTTGTCAGCATGTGTGTGTACCAAGCTTAGAGTATTGAACCTTCTTCTCCCAGTCTGCACCAGGGATTACAAGAGGCTAATACAAGCCAGATTTGAGGTACTCACACTAGCTGTGTTTAAACATAGTTACTCTTTGTTTTGTGAATACATAACTGCATTTAATAGTACATTTGCTGCTTGTAGTTCAGCTTGAAGTTTCTGCTACTGTGGGCTATGGTGAACCAATTTGGACTAAGCAGTATCCTGATTAGATGCTGGCTCTCTTAGTGAGTAGTTGCGCTAACCACACAAGGTGCCAAGACCAAAACTATACTGATTATTTAAGCGGTTTTATTAGCAGGTTTATAAAAATAAAAAAAATACACGTGGCTCCTCAGATGTTACTCCTTCCTAAACTCCATTATTACTGGTGGCACTTAAACATGGCAAAGGTAAACCAAATAAAGCCTGAGAAACCCTGGCCTAGTGTTCAATATTCTCCCAACCATTTTTACATTACAATACTACTGATTGTGCAGTGTCAAGCAGGCTATACCATGTTAGAGGAGTGGGGTTCTAGGTAGGTGTAATCCATTATGGAAGTACCAAACGAGAAGCAGAAAAGGATCAGTTCACTAAAAGTGCACTTAACGTTTAAAGCTGCCTGAAGAAAGTACGGTACCAGACTACTCCTAGCTGTCAATCAGGTTCAAACCCGCACTAGAATTGACAGTATGGATTTAAATGGTTGCTGTGAGTTCTCTGAGACAGTCGATTCCTCAGTTTTATAAATGTCTCGCCCATTAGTTGCCAGTCACAGATTTTGCTTAGTTACGTGTATACATCCTCTCTGCTTATCCCTCTACTAGTGAACCTGGCACACTGAGTTTGGCAGTAGTTGTAAGAGCAAGAGGGCCACATTATAAAATGATGTGTCTGTAAACTCCAGAATGCAACTGACATTTCCAAAGGACAAGAATGTTTCCTGCTTTACCCGACTACTTATTAAGATAAGGGGGGAGTTGGCATTTGTGATTGTGAAGAATCCTGGCAAGCCGTGCAATATTGTTGTTGAGTGTAGTTAGGTTTACAGCTTATAGTAGTAACCTTTTCTTAGTCATTATCCATGTTGATACTACAACATGTATTCTTCTGCTAAGCCATAAGTTATTGATTCTAACAGTATTTAATTCTTTCTCCTTCACAACAGCTGCTTCTCAGGGTACCAACCACACACGACTCTGTGGGAAATGGCATTAACAGGTTTAGCAGAACTCAGTCAAAAGTCATGTGAATGCTGAACTGGATAATGACCAGTCAAGCTGTAGCCCAAAGCACTACGTATTGCTGAGAAACAGACTTAGGGGCCATGTCGACGGGCATTCTTTTCAAACAAACCCATGCATTTGAATGTCAAACACAGCTTTTGATAAGAAAAAGCTGCATTTGACCTGCTTTGCCTACAGTTCAAACTCACAGCAATAGGACATGCTGCATCCAATGAAAAACAGTGCAACACAAAGCCGGTCGAATGCAGCCTCTAGGCTGGGTTCACACCTGGGCGTACTATTGGCGCATTTTTTAGCGTGTTCTTTAGTTCAGTGAAACGTGCGTTTGACGCTGGTTTTTATACCTCCCTGGCGGTATGATTTTTTTTTCCTTTATTTTCTCTATCTTTTTTTCGGGGTTTTTTTTTTTAACTTTCAAACTTCCCGCCGGTTCCACCCCCCTGTGACGCGGACGCTCGCAAGGGACAGAACCCGGAGGACACAGCGGGGATCGCGACAAGGCAAGTTCTACGCTGTATTCCCGAGTGTGGCTCGGGGTTACCACTTTGTTAACCCCAAGGCACACTCGGGAATACCAATGGATACACGCGGAAATACGCCCCAAAGAAGCTCCTGTACTTGTTTGGGCGTAGGGTGGTTTTCAGCGTGTTTCCACGCGCTGAAATACGCCCGGGTGGGAACTATGCCCATAGTAAATTATGGAATTTCACCTGCTCAGCGTTTTTCAGCGATTCGATCAGTGCTGAAAAACGCCAGGTGTGAACCCAGCCTTAAACTTGCATGTGTACTGCTCAAATAAAGACAATGGGATTTTGCTGACCAGCATTTGGCATGCTAGCTAAATAAATGCACATCAGGAAAACAATGCTCTTTGACATGAGCCCTTAGTTTTTTGTTTTTTTTTACCTCATTTAACATTAAGGAAAATTAGCCATTGAAGTGTTTCATCCCTATTACAAATAGATCAGAAAGGTCTCACAACCATCCCAAACTGATCTCAGTTACATAAACCTTAAAGCAAGCTGTATTTGTATCTGCACAATCTCAAAGGAACATGCCCAATAAACAGGAGTCTGTCTATTGATCTGGAACCTTGCCCTTCAGTGATGGTGCAGCTCTTTAGAATGTCCTATTACAGGCAGCTGCATTTCAGAACTGATAGTCATAAAGTAGATTTATTTGTCACAGTAGACATACTATACATAACCAGCTCAGATTCCAGGACCATTTACACCTCAGACTGTATACGATTGGTCATCTAAAAAAAGGGAAGAGTTCCATTCTCTGATCCTAGTGGTGTTGCCTGACTTGTATCTTCATATCATTTAAAGATGTCTTGAACACTTCAGTGGTGACTTTCCTTCACCCAGGAACCAAAAACTCAGGGTGCTCTAATAGGCAGATTGTGACCTTGCAGGGTGAAGCAGTGAATCATCAGTCCTTCCCTTCTTACCTCCATGTTGGCCTGTGAGGCCACATATAATACTTTGACCAATAGGAAGATCAGGAGGACCATTGGGGGTGAATTAATATGTGCCTGCTGTATCACCCCATGGTCAGGTTACAAGCTATAAGCAGTTCTCCTGTATACAGCAACGATACTATGCCTGCCTTTAAATTGCTACAGACTCTGGCCTTCATGCTGTAACTCACCCTATATGACTTCCAACCTTTAATTATGTTTTCCCCTGCCATGCTTGAATAGACACATCATGAATCCAAATAATTAGTGAATCTGTCTGTTTACTGCTGATGCCAAGATAACACTATCTGACTAAAACCATAGAGGGCAATCACAAACAAAACGAGGGGGCCCCAGTTAGGATGAGTTCTAACACTCAAACCCAAATCCTGCAGAAATTGGCAAATTGATGTTTTAACTTCAAAGTGTTTGAGGAAATCTGAAGGTTCAATAGAAAACCATTTTGAAAAAAAAAACAACACCAGGCAACACATCAGTTAATAAACTGCAACTACTGTTCTTAATTCTTACGATCATGTTAATTGTTCTGGCTGTGACTGTAGTTTGCTACCTCCTTGTCATACTTGAATAAGTTTATGTGATGGCAGAGGACTGAGAGAGAGGGCAATGCCTAAAACGAGGGAACACATTGGTATACAGTTTCCTAGGTCATTCAGCATCCAAAGGAATTTAGACAGCCGGGCTTCCAGTTGTACAACACAAATGTTAAGATAATAAAAAATCAAAGCCCCTCAGGAGGTAAGCTGTTTGGCTCGAGTCAGGTTAAATGCAAAATCTTCATGTTTCACTGGATCAAACATGACTCCATTAAAATGATGCAAATGTGTAGTGTCGGGTAATGATCAACAAACCACAGCGATCAATTGTTCCATTCTATTGACTTGTGTATTTGCCTTGTCACTCTTAGACTTTCACTGTAATTGGATGCCCTTGGTAGTTTCCAGCATAGCAGGCTTTTCTCCCCACCAATTCTTCATGTAAATTGGATTAGTAGCATCAACATTTATTCATCTTATGTATACTGTGGTTTATTTATGCCCATCCCGGGTCTGGTGTACTCATTCCTGTTTAGCGAGTGAGCTGATCCTTATCAGGTAATTAGGTGCGTAGCAGTCGGGCATTTTTTACCGCAATCGCAAACTCTCTGTAAGCAAATCCATACTTGACAATTGATTTCTTTTAATGACCAACTCCATTTCACCTACTTGACTTTTTTTTTTTTTGCTAGAATGAGTAATATTTTTCTCCTATGTGTTTTAATCAAACTCTGAAATCATAGACCTCCTCATTGGTCCTGTTACGTTTGCTTTCTACTCGCATGCATACACAGAATCAAAGAAAATATTTTTTTCATCATTACAGAACTAATTAGCCCCGCTGTAAGTTTCATCTGTTTTCTCCGCCTGCAAAAAAAAAAAAAAAAAAAAATATTTACTGATACTCTTGAGAGTAATTTGTTGTATGCATTAATGCTAAATTATAAATCATGGTTTTATCGCAATGGATTTTCAGATGCAGCCCAGTAATAAAAACAGGTTTATATCATTGTAACCGCTTATTCTGGAAATGGAATTTCATTTGTTTATTTAAAAAGCACCTGTCACCTAAACCCAGGAAGACATGCATAAGCAAATTTGAGCCGACTCACAACACAGAACTAGACATTTGGTTGTCTGTATTTTAAAAAGTAACTGTACCCTGAACTGATGTTTACATTTTTTAAAGTTTCTAGCAAGCTATCGCTTTATATTTCTTATGGTCATATATTGTGAGATATCTAATTTAAATTCACCCAAAACTAGCTGTAGAATAAACTGATTAGTATGTCACCCAGATTTTGCTCTCTTGAAGCTTTACTACATTGATCTGTCTTCCCCAACCCCCACACAATTCACATGCTCCCCTCTGATTCTTATGCATATATGCATAAGCTCAATCAAACATCGGCCTACTGATGCTTCATCACTGATGCTTAGGTCCTATCTAGAAGCCCTGTGTGATGGCTCACAAATGGAGCAGGTTACCACCCCCTCAAGTCTGGATTTAAGATAAGTTTGTAGTGGTTCATTGTGTGTTTTTTGCATCTGGCATCTTTTTAAGAATGTTTGGACAAAGTAGTGATGGAGGGGTTGGTGCTCCCTGAGTAGCACTGTTGACTGGAGCATTGTACTGGAGATACTGTATGTTGGACAATTGGAGACCCAGAGTGCTGTGCACTCTCTTTGACTCTATAGTGTGCTGCTAGCACAGGGTATTTTAACCCTTGCTGCAGAACATAGGACTGTAAAAAAAAAAAAATTTAAACCACGGATATTACTGTAACAATTGACAAGTTTTCATTCAGGATTATGAATTCTGAATCTTACCCTAACAATTAGCCCTTATACTTGTCCCAACCTCAACCCACCTCAGGTAAAACCAGAACTTTTATGAAAAGTTCCTTCTATTCCTGTGCAGCCCAACCCTGTAGGGCTGAGGGGGGGGGAGGGTACGGAGAGGCATTTTGGAAATAGGACACTCAGAACACAGCTAGCAGGCTAGCTGATGAATAATACCTATGGAGCTGGTGACTGCACAATGAAGTGCCCCAACAAGTCCGGCTATGAGCTTCAAATAGTTTTTTATACCTAGACAGCTTTAAGCTAACCCCTAAAATGAGCTTTCTTACCTAACTTTCCTACCTAAGATACAACTTAAAACATAACCTCCTAAATCCTACTTGTAAACCAAACAGTTTAAACCTCTAAGCCTGGAAAACTAGGATGAAAGGAACTGCCTCTGCAGTATACTTACTTTAATCTGCCCCTAAAGTAGTGAGTGCCATGACATAACAACCCTAGATCCTGAAAATGAACCACACTGTTCCAGGGCTGAAAACTACCAATTCTAGCAAAACTGTCTCAAGTCATATTGCAAAGTTTTGCTGCTTCTATTGGTTTATCAGTGGTGGATAAAGTAACAGCAATTAAAGTGTGAAACTGATAAACGGGTCTTCTTACTTTTCTAAAGTCTTTTACGGAAAGAACTGCAACAACAATTCCAGCTCTGTCGATCAGGCAGGTTATTTAGCCACAGTTACAATCAAACAAATCGTGATGTCGCACTAATGTGATTTTAATAGAGACTTTGGTCAGATTAGGAGAATGTAGGGGAGATTAGCAAAACTGATGATGGTGAACTGTGTGATTCAGCCTATGACTAAGGGTGAAATGTACGGAATGTTAAGCAATGCTGTGAACTGATGCTAATAGAAGATTATGCCTTTTCTCTCTCACAATGTGTTGTATGCGTTGCAGGGCTGTGCAGTTTATTGAAAATTTGAGATTTAGGTTGACCAAGAGATTGAAGATATGATGCGATCCTGTGATTGTTAGTGACTATGTGTGTTGTACATGATCACTTGGACCATATACAGTATACAAGGTCAAGTGACAGTAAAGAATGATTTTGAACATATAAGCAAATTAAAGTGTCATTTTGGGCAAATGGAAAAATGACATAGATTATAGAGTTTGCCACAAGCACTAGCACAGCATCGTGTGTGTTTTGTTTTTTTTCTGAACCCCTCATCCCCCTAACCATAGATCTTATTACCTGCTAATCCCGTCAGCAGACCCATTATTTTTCCACTTCCTTTACCAAGGTAACAACGTTGTTCGTTCTTAAGTGAATTTGTGCAGCATCACTGACACCTTGTGAACAGGGTAGTCATAGACAGACATGCAGTTTAAAATAAGAGATAAAGAAATGAAAGCTCTATGCCAGCTAACTCTTTTAAGCTGTTATGGCAACAGTTCTTTGTTTTGGTCTTTTTATTTCCTTTAAAAAAGGTTTAAGCCACATAACTAAAAGCTAAGCATCCTCACCATTGAAGTGTGGACTGCTTCTACTGTAGCTGCCAATTTTGCTGGACAGCTTGGTCTGTTACAGGAAGTGGAAACATATATTATTTGCTGGCAGGATAAACGGGTAATAAAACACAAATTTTTTTTCTATGAAATTACCTTAGTGACAACACTCTTTATTGGTTACAATGGGTTACTGCATTGAGCACATTGCCTATGTACTGACTTACTGGGTACATTGTGAACAGTTTGTTTTTGGAGACAAGTTTACATTTTTGAAATATCTGGCGTATTTCCACATGCAGTGTTGTGTATTTTCTGGCTTTGGTTTATTCATAATAGACCTTACCTTTAGTGAATATAACTGGCTCAGCTATTACCTTGTATGTCTCAGAAGCTCATTATCCTTTGTGATACAGCAGTGGTGATTCAGCAAATGAGTATATTGTTTCCTGTTTTATGAATCATTTTTTAAGGAAACTATATACATAATGTGCCACTTAAACCACCAACAAAAAAACAAAACGTAGGCATATTTGGTCTTGTTACATCTGGTAACCTTGCTGTGCTGGGGTCCTGAGTTTAGTAATAACCATTATCCTTCAGAGTTTGTACGGTCTCCTTATCTTTGCTCCCATAGGTCAAAAATATATTATAATATACTCAACCTAAGAGAAGGGCTTTTTTTACTCTATGGATAGATGGACATGCTGTCCTCATGCGCACAGGAGCAGCTCGGGGTAAAACATTCATAAGATGTAAATGCTTTTACTGCATTTTTGCCCCTTTAAATTTTTCCCTTCATTACTCGAAATGTCTGTCATGATCAGCATACAGAGTTATCACAAGGGTTACCGACTCATTTAATCAGGGTCAGTTCTTTGCAATATACAGAGAACCCTTATAGGCTTATTAGAGGACACAGGAGAGTTTCATGACAATTTATTTAAGGAACTATTATACTTTTAGCACACGTTGTCTTTGAATGAATCTATCCATCCCCCTGAGCCAAACTGTTCACATACTACTTCTGCATATTCCTGCTATCTTCACTCTGTGGTAATGCCTTGTGCTGCACAGCCTTTCCTCTTAAAATGTCCCTGCCAGGCCCGCTTCTAAGTGCACAAGCATGCTTCTGCCCCATTCATTCCTATGGAAAAGCTGTACTCCCAGTGGAGTAGACCTGGCAGGAACATTTTGGGAGGAAATGCTAAAGAGGAGGGACGGCAATTAAGCAACCCTGGCAGTTGCACCTGAGGGATGGGGGGATTCAATAAAGGACAACGTGTATTAAAGATATAATTGTTCTTTAAAACAATTAATCATAAAAGATATTGTTGACCTCCTTCAAAAAAAAGGCCAGTGATCTGATTGCTTTGATAACCCACTGGCTTCTATGCTTTGAATCACTGACCTGGAACAAGTGTGCTGAAAGTCAGAAGTGTTTGTTGAAGGTCAGTGACTCAAAGGGGTTGATTTACTAACCTTATAAACACACCACGAACGTGTATACACCTCTGCAGTTTGTTCCCTCCCAGCATGATCTATGGGTGGAATCTAAACACCTTTGTAATGTGTACACACCCAGCAGGTGTGTTGTGCAAAGCCCTGAAGGAATTCCAAGGTGATGGTGTGTAAATTAGCGTTGTGTTGCTTGCGTTGATGAATGCAAGGAATGTAAATGCATGAGCTAACCATTTTTGTCTAAACTGTGAAGCAGCATTATATATGCATCATGTGCATGATTTTTCCATATATGGCATTAGTGGAAATATGCTTTTAGAGACTTTTTGGTTGATAAATACGTTTTGCTGTGTGAAAATCACACACACCTGGTGTGTGTGTGTGTTTAGGTTAGTAAATCACCCCCAAAGTATTAAAGTCAAAGGTGCAGTGTGACAGACAGGCAACTAGCATTTCTAAAGAATACCAACAATAGCATCCTATATTTTTCTCTCCTCCTTTAAAGCAGGATGCTATATGGCACTCCAAAGAAACCCCAAATGAATGTACATACAACCACATGTCTGTTTAAAGTAAAACTACCACGCAGAAACAATTGGTGGCCACCACTGCTAATCATCTTCCAAAAACGGTAACTGCCCAGCTGCTGTGGTGAACATTTGTCTGTAGTGCTTCCTAAATCTCTGACTTAGAACAAATAGGCAAATCAGAAAGTCAGAGAGATGTCAGAAGGCCTTATCTGCATTCTTACCCAACTTCAGCAATTTAGGTTTTTGAGGCATAAGGGTCAACATGACAGTCAGGCAGTTTGCATGTTCAGAAGGAGAGCTCAGGAATAGCTTCAATGTCTTTAGGTTTCCTGTACAAGTTTATGCAGGAAAGGGTTATGCAATTTCCATTTACTCATAAGAGCAGGTATTAAGTGATTTACAACCCTCGTCTTATAAATGTTCAGTGCTGTGGCAGGCTGGTTGAGTGTAAGGATAGTGTTCCATTATATTCAGTTTTCAACAGACAGTGCATTATGGTAGGTCAGTGTTTCTACACTATGATACTCGATAGCAAGGATTATGACTAGTTTTCCACACTTCCAGGTGTGAGCACAAGCATATTATTGGTAAGAGTTTAGCAGAATCAGATATTCTATTTGTACAGTATAGGGTTAAGTCCTTAGAATGGGCTAGTATGTAAAGTGACATGTAAGGGGGTTTGAAAGTTTACATCCAACCACCGTATGTACCAATATCGTGCAGAGCACTCATAGTTGATTAGATGATGCTGTCTTTCATTTTTGAAAATACCTGTTGAAGCAAAAACCGCTGTCCAGGTCTCTGGCTGGCACCATTTGTAGTTGTAATCCAGCACTAAACATGCTCTCAGACTAGCTGCACTAGTTCATTTTTGTTAACATCACTGCTAAGATTCCTATTTTGAAAACTAAAGAGACCCTGTTGCTGGTCAGCCAATAGCAAAAATGTCCATGCTTCAAGAAGCCAGTGACGTAGACACCCGGAGAAAGATTCCGCCTGCTTTACACAAAAAAAGAAAGTAGACTTGGGACCGAAATGTCACATGACTGTACATTCATGTGAGTAAAAATGTATTTTAGTTAGAGTTTTTTTTAATTTTTGGTGGACCTACAAATCCCATGAGGCATCGCAAGATACTCTCAGCCACAGACATGACTCCGGGAGAGAGATGCATCATGTGCATCATGCGATTTGTAGTTTCACCAGAGCTGGAGAGCCGGAGTTTGGCTACCCCAGTCCTAGACTAACCAAACCACCACTGTTGCACAGCAACCAATAAGATGTTGGCCTTCTTGTTCTAACCTGCACTAAAAGATGACAACTGGACTCCAACCTCCAGCTTTTCTCCAGCAATGGTATATGAAGCTCTTATACCATAGTAGAACTGTAGAAAAATCGTAATCTCAGTATTTAAATTATATGTCCCACATATACAGTATGTATATTCTAAATTTCTCTGATATGGCTATTGTGGTTCCTTAGTTGCCTCCCCTCTCCTCCCCGCATCTGCTAATTGAACAGTAAAGCTACTGAAACACTTTAATGAGGTCATCCTTCTGCTCTTGTCAGCACCATGGAAAGCAATAGAGTCCTGACTGAATCAGAGTGCTGCTGCACATGGCAATACAGAAAGATAAAATAAATATAGGGACTCATTCAGGCTTATACATCCATTGATTTTTTTAAAGAATAAATGGATTACAGTTTTTTTCTGTCTTCCTGGAGGTCAGCTTTAATGTTACAAAACCACTACTTATCAGATATATGTATTTATTTTACAGGCTATTTAACAAATCTGTCATTTTTACAAGCTATACTTGGGTGGTATGGCATTTTGCAGTATAAAATAACTACATAAAGGTCTAATACCCTGGTGGCATTCTCAGATTTTTTTCCCCATCTACTATTGCATTGTACAGTATGTACGGTACAGTCAATGATCACATTGCCTCTAGCATTCCACCCAGAATGTAACTGTGTCAATCGTTTCTTGTTTACCCTGTAATTCAATCACAAATGTTTTAGAAGGCAAATACTCTGTCACTGTGTCACACAGACCTTATTTAAAGGACCGACAGTTACGCAACACCTGAAAAATAAGGGCTACTTTTGTTAAATTAAAGAACTCAACTGGTTAATTGAAAAAGAAAGATATTGTTTCAAAATAGGTTTATGCTGAAATTGTTAGGACCGAAACACCCTCATGTGCCATGGTGTGTCGCGGTAACACGTATGTTACTGCGTCGTACATTATGTAAATTAATGTGTTGCAGTGGTATTCATTTTGAATGGCTTGACAATGCACTAAGGCAACACAACTCCAATGCAAATGTGTTGCAGCACACCACAACGCATGGTAATGCATTATCGTGTATTATGGTACTCTGCATTGCCAAAAATGGTGCATGTCTGTTGAATTAATAATATTAAACAGAGCGCTTTCATCACCTAAAGTGTTAAACATATACTAAAACACTAATACAGAAAGTAAAAAATTCAGTAATATTAACTACCAGGAGTGCATATAAGCAATAACCAAACACATATCTCCAACATTGTCTAGTGAACACATCAAAAAACTACTGATATAATTTTAAAAGTGTAAATAATCTTTTCTATAGTGCTTCAATCCACTAAGAGTGTGCTTCATACCGGGCTTATTTTCACTTTATGTGTCTATTCCACCAATGTGCTCTCCCCAACCTTCCTGCACTCACCAGATAGAATGTGACCTGATGTAAGTGTAAAGGTCAGTCAGCATTTAGGTATAGCAATAATGCCTCTTGCATCATACACCTTTTCTCATCATAGACCTTTTCTCATCATAGACGCTAAGAAAATAGGTGGAATGGATAGGGATCTACTTGTGAAAGGTGACAAGAAGTTGAATAGGTTGAACTCGATGGACATGTGTCTTTTTTCAACCTGACTAACTATGTAACTATGAGAATAGTGCATAATATAGTAGATCCCCCGAGTAGACCTCGTACCACTATTTTGGATGAAGCGGGCTTCTCTCCTTGTGGAAGATGTGTAGCATGTTAAACCACAATAAATCAAAATATGACTAAAAGGAAAGTATCCAAATGTTGTTATAATGTTACCCATTAAGAATAAAATAATAAACAATTCATTTCTTGTAACACCTCCTTTGTTACATATATCTTGAGTGTCAATGTGGGTTATAGTACTTCGGTAGGACCACTAGAAAACTTAGATGTAGAATTGGTGAACATATAAATAATATTAAGAAAGTTTTTAAAAATCATAGTGTCTGTTTGAAATGTTATGGCATAGACCAGTGTTTAATAACTGGAGAGGATCTATGATGGATCTATGCGTCAGACTCACTTGTACCTGAGGGTCTCAACATAGAATTAGACCTCAACTGTTTTCTATGTAATGATTAAAATATTTACTTATTTATTTGTAGTGGGGTGATTCTTAAGTGCAGATGTAGAGGGTATTTTTAGATATATGTTGGTGGGGTGGGTAGTGACCCATAAGATCTGTTATATACAATGTAAAATGTCTATTTGATAGTCCATAAAATAGGGAGGTACATGAGGGATTACTAAAAAAAAGAGGATAATAGCGGATTTTTAATTATTTATTATTATTTATGCTATTTTACTTACGGGCTATATTTCATCTGTAAGATGTACTTTTTCATAGCTCTTATTTAAAATATTATCTTGGACCTAACACTGTTTTTATATAAGGAATGATATAATTGTGGGTGTACCATTATGGATGTTTAATATTGGGTAGAAGTAATTGACAACTGATAGGCTGTAGATTTTCATGGAGTTGATAGGGAGCAGCCGGTTTGATAGTGTGTTTGGATCGAAGTGATGTCGCTATAAAGGTGGGAGTGATGCATACCATGTGTCGGTGTTGGGGTGGTAATGATGCAGTTGTAAGGAGTGGATGTGAAGCATGCCATGTGTTGGTGTTGGGGCAGAAGTGATGTGGGCTATGAGGAAGTACAGAACAGCAGGAAGGGATGGAGCCTTCGGTTAATTGGGATTATGAGTAGTAATATACTGTAAATATGGTAGGAGTAAGATCAACAAGCACCACTCTTGAGAAAGTCAGGAAAGACAAAACATGTTGAGTACCTGTTAATGCCACAACTCATTTACCTGGATGTCTGCTTTTCCTTCTTCTGGTAGGAGCTGAGCATGTTTAGCTTGATTTCATTTGTATCATATAAGTGCATTTGCTCTTTACCGGTACTTATAAGTTGGAATAAACAATGTTACCCTATGACTATCACTTTGTGTTGTATATATGATGCAATATTGAGCTATAAGATGATTCTTGGAGCATATTGGTGAAAGCCTGGGAAAATGTGAATGGTCCTTGAGCCTGCCTGGAGAAGAAAAGTTTTATAAGTGGAGTGTTTTCTTCTCAACTCCAGGAGAAAAAGGCTATGATGCAAGAGGAGTTATTGCTCTAAATGCTGACTGACCTTGAGGGGAGAATGTTGGTGGAATGGACACAAAGTAGAAATAAGCATTGTATGAAGGACACTCTTTGTGGATTTAAGGCCGTGACACACTGCACGCAAAGCAGCGCGGAGCGGTGGCGCGCTGGCTTTGCGAGCAGTGTGTTATGTCACTTTCTTCTCGGCACCTCAGCTTGCGAGAGCTCGCAGAGCTGAGCGTGCCGACATGAACAATTTCAACTTCAGCCAATCGGCTCGCGCGTATAAACTGGCGTGACGGGATGCGACGTCTGGCTGGTTGTTACAGACGAGCCGATTGGCTGAAGGTGCAGTCAATCATTTGACTCACTGAACGCGAAGCTCCGTGCCGGAGAGCTTTGCTTCGCTCTGCACGGCTTCGCGTGCAGTGTGTCACGGCCTTTACAGTGACACTAAACTTTAAAAAATGCATTCAAGTACTATACTATAGTACTATATTTACAGTGACACTAAAAAAAAAATGCATTCAAGTACTATACTCACATTTAATTTACTAATTTGTATTGCGATTGTAGTCCATCATGGGAGGGAGCTTGGAGTGGTGTCTACTTTACAACATACACAGGGAAAATGGGAAAGAAAAGTAGCCACCTTCCAGAAGGTTGGACAGTGTCAGCACCAATTCAGAGATGATTTGAGGATCTACAGCTGAGTGATACACAAATAAGATACATTTTTGTTAATAGTTAAGGTACATGAATGCATTTTTAAGATTTAACTCCTGAGTTTAGTGTCACTTTAAGCACTATATAAAAGACGATTTACACTTTTTAAATCTTATAAGTAGTTTTTGTTTTCCCACTAGACACCGTTGGAGATATGTGTTTGGGTTTTGTTTATGTGTACTTCTTGTAGTTGAAATACTCATTAAATAATTTTAACCATTATGTATTAGTATATGCTTAACACTTTAGGTGGTGGAAGCGTTGTGTTTGATGTTATTATTCTTATTGTCACTTTTAATAGTATACACAGCTGCTGGTTAAGGTTTCTAAGGGCTTTATCCAGTGTGGTTATTTAGTAGAAAATGTCTGTTGTTTTAGATGTTGTTTTATGTTGCAAGCCCATTCATTTGAAAGGACTGCATTAACACAATGTACCTTTTTTTTTTATTTAACAATGGACAGATTGTAATATACAGGCCAATTTCTGACCCACTGAAAAGTGCTGCCAATGTATTATTGCCTTTATTACATTGTTTTGTCATAAGTTTTTCTCCAGTTGTCTTAATTTTTCCCTAAAAGAGAACTATGGGGTAACCTTTTTATCCCATAGTTCTCTTAAGGGTCACAGGGAGGACATATACTAACGTCCTCCCGTGACCCAAAGCTCGGTATATAGCGAGCTATTGCCCGCTATATACTGAGAGCGCCGCACCCGGGACGGATCCCAACAATACTGTCTGGATCCACCCAGCTGGCTGATTGACAGCGGGCTCGGCCTATCCAGAGGCAGAGCCAGCTGTGCCAGCCCCCTCCCCTGTTCGTTCCTCCAGTCAGCACTGGAGGATCGGAAAGGGAGGGGGGGAATCCCTGAAGGGAGAGAGGAGACTGACAGTCACCGCTCTCTACACGGAGATGATTGGGAAGTGAGCGAGCGACGGTATGTGTTGCTCACTTCCCAATCTATAGAGTCGACGTGTGACAGTTTAATTGTCACACGTCTGCTCTAACTATGAGGGTGAGTGACAATCACTCACCTCATAGTTCTCCTTTAAAGAGAATGTGTAATAGGTATTGGTCAGATTTATTTTACAGTGCATTTTTAAGGTTTACATGTTTTTGCTATTTTGAATTGTTTTTATTACAGAGTACAACCAAAACATTTGCAGCGCATGCTGGAATTTCTGATATCAAATCTCAGCGTGGCCTGCATGCTTGTAGGCAGCCTCTGTATAACTAAACTCTCAATTTCCTGAGTCTTCAACACTCTGTGTAATCTCATATCTCCTTCCATTCATCTTTTCAGGTTTACCAGTTCACAACACTGTCAGCTTTTGATTATCTAGGAAGCCGCTGTTCTGTTTAGAGATTGTCAAATGCTAGCTACATGCAGTAAATATTACTAGAGCTTGTCAGATGTTAGCTACTACAGTAAATATGAAATACTGCCTATGCATATTGTGCATAGGCAGTATTTCATATTTCCCTAATTCAAAGAAATATAACATTTTTGCAAATGTTATTTTTGTTACTGAAAACAATTATTTCATATAGATGTTGTTAGTCTGAAATTGCATTGAGGCTGGCATATGGCTGGTTTAAATGCTTGTATCACTTATGGTAGATCTTATTAGGGTAAAAGAAAATTGAGAGTTTCAATTTCCCTGAAAATATGGTGAAAATGGGTAGATTTATCAGTATAATTATCAGGATATTCATCAGTATATGAAAGGCCAGAAAGGTGTACTTTGAAAAGGATCTGTCAATTTGCCTATTTAGGTCAAAATGACAGGCACTCTTGCCAGCCCAGTGACATGTTTTCTTTAAGTTGTTTTATATTTGAGATTAGTGCACTTGTCACATACTGTACATACGCTGGAGCCCAGAATTATGGCTGTAAAACAACTGAAAAGAAATGACAATATGCCTATTCTGCATGGGGCATTTCTTTATATAAATTTCCCTGCTGTACATTTCCAGCTATAATTTAGCTGTAACATCTACTTAGCCAGTTAATGGTACATGTCAACCCATAAATGCTGACTTTGGTATTGAGGATACTGTTCTATTCCACATCATTTGTGTGCCTTTTATTTTATTTTTTTCGAATAATAGATTTCGCCATTTGGGAGAATAAACTAGAACATTAGTTAAAGGAGACTCGCAGGCAAAGCACAACATTCAGAAACAAGTAATGGCTCATCCACACCCAATGCACTGCAGTAACAATCATGGTAATGCTTGTGTTACCACGCCACAACGTGATGTCTATGGCATCCCAAAGCATACACACAAAGTACCTGGACTACAATAAAGTCATGTGCTTTGTGGTGCAATGCAGTAAAAAAAGATACTGCTGGAGGGATTTTTCATGCATTGAGGACCATTTAAAATGAATGGGCTATCTAACACAGAGTGTCTCAACACATGAAATGTGGCCCATGTGTTACCTTACTGTACTATGATGTGAATGGACCCTGAATGCAGCACTTTGTCTATGTTTTTTCTCTGTATACACTGCTTAACAGAAAAAGGTAGAGAAAAAGGTAGTGACCCTAATCAGCTTTTGGCATACTATAACTCAAAAGGCCTGTCTGGTATGACCAGGTTTCTATGTGTGTGTGTGAACAACACTAGCCAATGCTGACTGTGTAACCTTGATACAGTTAAAGTAGTATTAAACTCTCCATTTTTTTTTTTTTATAATGAATCCAGATCAAACAAATATCCACTGCCTTCACACATTGACCTTTAATATGTATGCAAGACTTTTTTGAATTGTGTATGAAACAGGAACTTTGCATGTTACTCTCATCAACCAAGCAGACTCCACATACCATTTTCAAAGCTATCCTAGAAAATAGAATCTAATTGTTTGCTATGGGCCACACATGCATTCTTGTTTCTTTATACATCAGCTCGACTCATTTGTAAATCTTTTTAATCACAGTAAATATTTATGTGTATTCATGTAAACAAATATGTCGTGCAATGAATGGTCCATTCTATATAGAGCTCGGTCCTGCAACTCTCAAATTGTGTCTGTACAAGAGCAATTTTTGTTTCAAGCATACTGAATGTAAATGTTTAATACATCTAACAAAATGATATCTCCAGTTAGCTGTCCCATGGACTGAATTTTAAACAGCTTTTCAGTGATTTTGTATTTTGCGACGCAGCCAGCAGGGAATTTGCAGACAGAGAGCAGAAGTGCAACAGAATATCTGATGATGACAAGCGCCTAACACAGGCAAAGACTGCAGGGTGTGACCACCCGAGTTTGCATGCCTGCTACATCCCAGAGTGTCTGTGTGCCGGCTTTGAAGTTAACACAACTTGACAAATAATGTCACCCACAGAAAAGTGAGGCAGAATGGCTAGTTTGGATGAAAATACATTCGACATAGTAAAAGTTACTTTCATTGCTACTTACAGATACTCAGCATTTGAATATCTACAAAACAATCACGCTCACGTACACTGTCAGAATGCAGGATCAAGGGCTCTGAAATGAAGAGGAATTAGGGGACTTACAAGAGCATTAGATATCTGTTATGCAAAATAAACATTTTATGTTAGAAAAAAATGAAAGAACATATATAATCATGAGGGTTATATTTTACAAAATGTCACAGCGCAATAAAATAAACCATCTATTGCATATGTCATGCTCCCTCTCAATTTCTCTCTTTTTATATGGAGAGTAAAGTGAGTCCACCCAGGTCCACTGCTGGTACCTTTTATCCC
>NW_017307580.1:101967-104601 GCF_000935625.1 Nanorana parkeri | reverse complement strand
CCCCCCATCTCTGCGCCGGGAGTGTCGGATGAACGGATGATCCGACACTCTCGGCGCAGAGATGGGGGGCCCGCTGGCCGCTGGGTACCGATCTGGCGCTGGGCCCCCTAGAGGCCGGAGGCCCTGGTGCGTCCGCACCGCCTGCACCGGCGGTAGTTCCGCCACTGTAACAATGTTCTGGCCTTGGGCACCTAGCAGTGCATTATAAAAAGGTTGCATGCTGCCCATACTAACCAGTACCAGTATTACACATAGCTCCAGCAAGCACACATAACTGCAGGGGAGCACAGGGAAAGTAAATGTCTGCAGTGGAAATGGAGCAATGCAATCTTGTCAAAATGCCCTGTTTTTTCCGCCCCCACACTGCAGCGCCCTCAGGCGGCCGCCTGACTTGCCTTGCGGTAGCGCCGGGCCTGTCTCTCATGAGCATGGAAAATGTAATTTTTGCAATGTGTATCCTACCAGAGTGGGGGTAGGTTATATGTGTGAATGTGACATAGTAACATGCATAGTAACATAGTAGATAAGGTTGAATAAAGACAAGGGTTCATCCAGTTCAACCTATGTGTGTATAGGTGTGTGTGATTGTGTATCTGTATTTATTTGACTCTAACACTCCCATCTTTTTGTATATCAAATGAAATAAGAAACTCAACAGAGACTACCACCTGTGGAAGGGAATTCCACAATTTCACTACTCCCACAGCACCCTTTACATTTTAAACACGCTGCACTTTGATGTTGTACAATAAACACCCAACTAGCATCCCTTTGTGTAGATTCAGCATTACTATACTAGATGTGAATGATGACAGATGCATTTCAGGCTATTGTTGCGTATACAACTGATCAGAGTCCCCAGAAAAAGTATCAATGACAAATGAGTTCCTTGAATATAAAGGATTGGGTAGCTGTGATCTAGACCAGGACTCTGCAACCCTTTTCATGTTGGGGACCATTTGGCAGCATTCTAGAAGCAATAACATGTCTTTGTCTTAACATATATATTTTTGTTACAAGTAGTGGATATGCTAACTGTAGACTTTAAGTTGCCGAGATGCCTTGCCCTAGATTAGATTGAGATTCAAGTATTATTCTGTGACCCAAATATACCCTTCTCCTCACCATAGTTCGGTAGTAGAAATGTTACATCTCATCATCTATGCACTCAAAGTTAGTTGCGTTGCCCTACTTTAGGTTTCCTGAGATCACCCATGGCTCAAATAACACCATCAGAGCAGAGGCAATGTGCTGCCTCCTTCATGCTAGAAATTCCTAAGGCTATAGAACTAAGGCTATCTGCACATGATCTGATTGCCTTGTCTATTGCTTCTCCTCCATCAGACTTAAAAAAAATAGAGATGCAATGAGTACCTGCATAGATAACACTCTTGTGCTGGAATAGATCGTTCATTCTAATGACTTTGTAGCTGTACAGAAAGCAGAAAGAATTAAAGTAAAGGGGACCCCATTGAACACCTTCCAAACGTCCCCAGCAGCTATAGATCATGTAGAGCCCATAGTAAATATCTGATGCCCTCTCCCAGTGACCGCTTTCTACAGCAGTGTTAGAGGCACCAGTACTATGGATATAAGTAGCCTGATAAAAGGTAGTGGGCAATGGCCAGCTTTTGGACACTTTGCTGTTAGATTGTAACTTTTTTTTTGTTCACTCCTCTGTCCCATGTACCTTGTAGTTCAACAATCATTTTACCATACTAATATTTTTATTTGTATAGTATAGGATCCATGGGCCCTTGTGTAAACCCTAAGCCCCACCTCTTCCACTGCTATAGCAAGCAAAACTTCAAGTGGTGGTGGTATAGTGGTGGTATTAACCCTTGCAGTCAGGATACACCTGCACTGCAAGGGTTAAGTGCTTGTTTGTGTCTAGGGAGGAAAATAACAAAGATACACTCACCCAAAGCTCCAAGCCAGCCAGCTGCCACAGAGCTCCCTCCAGCTGACCCCTAAGCAGCAGCAGTATTGGAATCTTCCCCAGTGTCCTCACATCTATGCACAATGTATAGACCTGATGATTTACGGGGCCTTAGATCGCTGCAGAGGAGGAGGAAGAGACATTCCAGGGATCGGTCTAAGAAGAAGTTGGCTTGGATCTTCAAGTGAGTGTAATTTTTTTTTTTAACCTAGACACAAACAAGCAGTCAACCCTTGCAGTGTTGGGGTAGGCCCACTGCAAGGGTTAATAAAGCAACTTCCTGGAGTTCTTCTGCAGCTAGTTTCTAAGCAAGAAGACATGCTAGGACTTTTTACACAGCCAGGAAAACCTATGGTCATGCGGGCTTAGCTGAGTGCTAGATGGGTTACAGCAGACACTCTACTGCATGTCTATTCATAGTTGGAGAGGAGGACCAAGCAGCCTTTACAGCAATAAAACACGCTTCTTGTTGGGAGGATAAATTAGGGAAAACTGTGACTGGCTAAGTTTATGACCTGTCCTGTGCGTCTCGCACCAGTTCTTCCTGACTTATCTTCACTCCTGTCACTCTATATGCCACAGGAATCGGGGCCAGCTATAATGGCCTCTTTTTACGCATGTCTTCACAGGCATATAGAGCTCTTTTTCTTGCTTTGGTCAATGTCTTTCCATTCACCTAACCCCATCCCCCCCCC
>NW_017307580.1:35879-101748 GCF_000935625.1 Nanorana parkeri | reverse complement strand
CCCCCACCACCGGTCCCCTGCTTTGGCTATAGTTACACCATTTGCATTGATGTATAAATGTGAAAGAAAAGAAAGCTCTTTGCAGAAAGTGAAAACTTGTCTATAGTGACTAAGCAGATTCCCTGTTTAATTTGCTCAGAGATTAACACATGAAATCTGGTCACTTTATGATTCACAAAGTTAAAACACCAAGATAAGTAAGAATCCTTATTTATTTAAGAAAGTGACAGTTAATTTCAGGTAAGACCAATGAGATTTGACAAATATAGACACATGGCTACAACAAGAATCTTTGTGTTAGAACTTACGGACGGAGCCTTATGGGTTCTTGTTTTGCATTTTTTTCTGGGTACACTCAGATTTGGGTTGCATCTTTTATTTTGCAGAAAGAAGAGCATTAGAAAAGATGCCCAAAGCAGTACTCTCGGTGTATTGTGTAAATGCAGTTAGTTGTCCTATGATCCCTGGCTAATGCAGTTGCAACATCCTAAGGCTTTTACTAAACAAAGGGCTGACTGCTTTTCTTTGGTGTGTTTGCATATTTTGTCCTTAATACATTCCACGGTATCAGGGCCGGTGCTAGGTTTCCTGCCCTCACAGGCAAGGTGCATTTTTGCGCCCCCCGCTCCCCGACCCCCATTTTGACAAGTATTTGTACTTGTCAAAATGCCCTGTTTTTTCCGCCCTCACCCTGCAGCGCCCTCAGGTGGCCGCCTGACTTGCCTTGCAGTAGCGCCGGGCCTGCACGGTATTATTATCATTTTACTTCCATTTGATCTTTTGGGAAATTAGGAAATACAGGTTAAGTGGGTAAGCCCAAGCTCCCTTTTATCCAGCCATAGAGTCCCACTGTTCCTAGGAACGCCACAATGTTCCCAGCCTAGTGGGGAGACGTAGGGCCCTTCATATGTCTTGGATTTGCCCCAGGACCTTCTAAAAGGTATGCCTGGTACACCTTCTGAGGGGATCTATCTGGGTGCATCTGTATTAATCTATGAAGCATACGACCATCGCAAGACAAAAGTCTTGCGATGGTCGTAAGGTGTATGGGCACCTTTAGAGTCTCATAGCACTTCAACTGACTCCTCTACATTAAAAAGAGCAGCTGCTCTAGCCCAGAGGCCCATGGCCAATCTCTTAACCCTCTCAGGGAATACAGCCATCAATCATATGGGGAAACCTATAAAAAGGCTGGCTGGTAAACGGCAACCCTTGTTCAGTAGGTAATTTCCAACTTCCCGACAATGGACTGGAAAAGCATCTACAGAATGTCAGCTGTATACCTTATCTGTGAACATATTCTGTTTCACTGCCACTCTTTAATAAATGTTGCCCATTGTCCTTATTGCACAAAACGTGCAAGAAAAAAAGATGAGCAGCAGCATCTATAGAAAATAGACAAGCTGGAAACGTTATGGAAAATGCTTAAGTTGATAAAACAGCTGTTGGGGAAGGTGATTGAATTGATTTTTGAAGCAAACATCTAATTCAGCTGGCGGGTGCGCTTGCATTTATGAGAAGTTTGATGAATGAAAATGTACAGCATAAACTAGCATAATCACACATATAAATTGTATTTTAAGCATTGGCAATGTTTTTCAAAGGAATAAAGAAAAACAGCATGGCTTTGTGTTGCAGATTGGCACACATTGGCTGGCATAAAATTGACAGTTATGTTTATGATCACTGGATGAAGCATTGTTCTTTTACTGGTACTCACTCCATAAAGTGCTAAGGAACCCTTGGCTACTCACAAAGTAATGCATTGTAACCCAACAGAATGTAGATTGTAACTTGCATCAGGACCATTAGCAGGAAAGTGATTTAATATGGCAGTCTCCGGGTACAGCTGGATTTGTGCAGAGATATGTAGGTTGTTTTGGGCAGGGGTGACTTGAAGTCTGGCCTTTCTTCTTATTGATCTCATGAGTTTCTGTTGCAGATATATTATATGGCCAAATGTTTTTGAACAACTAACCATCACCCCTATGTGAGCAATTCCATTCCAAAACCATGGTCAGGGTCATTTGGGCAGTTTCTGTTGTCGTTATGATTGGAAAAGAGTAAACACAGTTGATTGATAATAAATGGCTTCAGCCAAACACTACCCATGAGTGACAGGTTTAGGTGTTATCATTCATATTCTCTGTAAAATGGCCAGGAAATCATAAATTCTGCCAGGGTATGTAAACTTATGAGCACGGCTGTATATATATATATATATACAGTATGTATATAAAGGAAACCGGTACTGAAAAAAAGTATGTGGTTTTCCATTGCATATACTTTCTGAACCACTGGCCAAAATCAGGTATAAAGCAAATTCAGAGAGATGTCAGGTAGACATGTAAGCTGCAGAAAATTCGGTTTGGATATTTTGGGATTCGGATCTGAAATTAATTTTGGTTCGGGTTTCAGACGAAATCCAAATTTTCGCTAGTTTCGGATGAGTTTACGAATACCATAGAAAACCCATTTTATTGATACTAAAGCTGAAGCTTCTAGACCCGAATGGCATTCAGGATCCGAATTTCTGAATTGCATTCGGGAGCTTTCGAATGCCATTCGGGTCTAAGAGCTTCAGCTTTAGTATGAATATCTGTATATGGTTTTCTGTGGTATTCGCAACGAATATTCGAAAACTCATCCACAACTAACGAAAATTTGGATTTCGTTCGTCCAAAACCTGAACCGTATTGAATTTCGGATTCAATTTGGTTACATCCACGCGGCAATAACTAAAAAAAAGGTGCTATTAGAAAATGATGGCACCCTCAGCGCGATTGGCTGTGGTGGGCGACTCTGACCGCCCGGCAATCAGCCCTGTTGCCCAGGTGTGAACCTAACCTTATGGTGTGTTCATGCTTACGTGTATAGCTACTTTATGTCTCAGCATGGCATAGGTAATACAAAAAAATATGGATGCAATACCAACTTTCCCTATTGTGCTGTATGTAGGCTGTGCTAAAAGTCACGATCACTGGCGGAACTTCCAGGGTCGCAATTGCGACTAGGCCCTGGCATTTTGCCTTTTTTTTTGGGGTCCTCCTCTGCCGCTCTGCCACCCACAGCATGTACGGGTGGCTGTGTGGTGCTCGAGAGGCTGTCACTAGTCCAGCAGAATGTGCTGCAGGTACTGCCACTCTCCCCCACTTAGACCCGCCCCCTGGCCGCCGAGACGAGGAAGAAGGTGCTGCATGAGAGTCAGGTAAGTCTGGACCTGGAAGGGCAGTGCGTGGAAGGGGGGGGGGGGGAGCTGATGGTATTCTGCAATGCTGATTTATATTATAATGTATTGCTGGGACTTGTAGTCCTGCATACCTGGTGGCATTCTGCCTTGGTGTATAATCATTATACAGCAAGGCAGAATAGCACCAACTATGCAGGGCTGCCATCCCAGCAATGCATTATATTTTTAAATAGGGATGCACCAGTCAGTGCCAATACTGGGCATTTTCATGAGTACTCATACTCGTGAAAATGCCCCCACAAATACCAGTGTTCTGACCTCAGCACCAGTATTATCAAGGAAATTGGCATTTATTGACAAAGTATTTAGGTTAAATCTTTAATTGTGACCGTTAATATTCCATCCATCATTTACTGCCAGGGATGGCATATTATTAACGGTCACAATTAACCATTACAAACAAATACTTTGTAAATAAATGCCGGTTTCCTCGTTAATCCCGTCTGTGCGCAAGCGCAGAAACTGGGTCGACATTCTTGACAGAACACCAGCACTACATTTTTAAACTGAAGCGGCTGCCTGAGGTCCTGCGCTTGCTGGGGACCTCAACAGCCTTCCTGTTAACCACGCGGTGCCATGGCGGTGGGGGTTTGGGCGGGGCCCTTCATAGTCTCTTGCACCGGGGCGCTAAAGGTTCTAGTTACGCCTCTGGTCACGATACATTGTAGGGGGCAGGCGATGGCAAAACATTTGTCTTTAGACTACTGTATCATTTACTGTAGTGTATATTAGTTGCTCCCACAATTAAAGGAAATGCTTTGTTTGCTTTTATTTTGTAATTACAGCAGCTCATCATTTTAAAACATTGTTTTGATTCCTAATAACCTTGGAGATTGTACCTAATAGGAACAAATATGTTATAAATAGATGACACGGTTTACATGACACCAGTACTTAACAAAATAAATACAATCGGCAATAAGGTTATTTACATCTCACTCCAGTAAATTTGTGCAGCCAGTGTATTGTGGACCCATAAGTGAAAATGCAGCATTCAGAGGCTCTTGTTCTATTCATTCCGTCTCACTTTTGTTCTGATGGACAGTGCTTGTTGTATTCGGTAAAATATGGTGTTGTACTTGTGCCAGGTATGGATAATAAGCTGAAAAGGAAAAATATATAACGTTGAATGGAAGCAAGTGACTGTGCTGAAGAATGCTTACGTAACAAAAATGGTTATAATGGAACATACAGATGTGTGGCATTGAATGCAGTATGATATGTGGGCTCTTAAAGAGTTTGTACAATGGAAAAATAAATTTTATAAAGGACAGCTGAGGTCTCCCGGAAACTAGACTTCAAAGAATTTGCTATGGAAATCGGTACAAGTCTACCCTGTAATCCAACATGTATGCCTAACGCGAACCCTCACACCAATCTGCCCTATAGTCCTAACATGAACCCTCCTTGTATCCTTTACTCCAGACTTGGGCATTTTATGGCCCCTGGGCCACATCTGGCACTTGGCTGTCCCTATCCGGACGGCGGTCCAGACAAAGAACCAGTGGTGGCTCTGTCCGGACCTCGATTGCTGACCTGCGCTCAGTTATGGCTGGCTGACAGTGGACGTGCCGGCCTCTAAGGCCAGTGCATCCATTGTACGCCATAGCTCACCAGAGCCCCCCTCCTCCAACCAATGTAAGGGAGCACTCTGATGAGGACAACTATTAGTTGCCTCCATTGGACTGCCCACTACATTAGTTGCCCCTACCTGATTTTTTATATCAATTTATGTGTGTGTCTTGTTTTTCTGGAGGTAAAAAGTATGTTAAGTTAAAAATAATTAAAGAGTGATATAATGATTGACATTTTTACTATTTTTTACTGCTATATTTGGTTTTCCCAACATTTTCATAGCTGTATCATAACATGCATTCTTACCAGTAGCAGCTAATCAAAAGCATATAGTTTACTGCTTTTTATAAAGTGCTAAAATTAATATTGAGCAGAATTTAGTACAGCCACCCCTGCACTGCAAGCATTAAGGGCTCATTTGTATCTAGGTGCTAAAAAAAAAAGTTATACTCACCTGACCTTTTGAGCCAGCTTGCTCTTAGACTGGCCGCTTCTCCCCACCTGCAGCTGTCTAAGAATCCTTGAGTCTTCATGTTCGATACACGGTGTATAGGATGTGAGGACGTCGAGGGACATACCATCGCTGCAATGGAGGAGACAGGCTTCAGGGACCAGAGTAGCTGCCAGCCGCCTCCATGATTTGGGCGGGTACAACTTTTTTTTTAGCACTTAGACACAAATGAGCACTTAACCCTTGCAGTGCGAGGGTGGCCCCCACTGCAAGGGGTTACGAAAAATTATGCCCGGGGTTCTGCTTTCACACTAACTCTCACACCAATCTACTCTATAACATTAACTCTAACTCTCCTTGTATCCTTAACCCTAACCTTCATTTAACACTACTCCTCACACCAACCCTCCCTCTATCCCTGTAACCCTAACACACACTGTAACACTAACCCCATCACTTTCCCCTCACACAAACTCTGCTTGCGTCCAAAACACATCAATCTACACTGTAACTCTAACACTAACATTTTCTGTAACCCTAACACTAAGCCTCCACGTATCCCTAAACCTAACCTTCCCTGTAACCCTAAGAAAAACCCTCCCTGTAAACCTAACACTCATCTTCCCAGTAACCCGTACATTAATGCTTGTGCAATCATTTGTTTACATATGTTCCTCTTCTGCATCGGGAACCTCTGCTATTCAGGCCATCTTGGTGCCAGAATGTAATCTTTCAGAGCTCTGCAATAAAGTAGTATTAAACTCTTCTTGAATAATGAATAAAAAAAATTTGCCCAAGCAGTTAGTCATCATATTTCACAACGACTGGTTCCAAATCTCTCAGTTCAGCTTCCCTGAACTTTCTATACAAGATCACAAAGGACAGAGCAATTTCCAGCAGCTGTCCATCTACTAGTTTAGAGAAAGGAGGTGCAGGGAGAGGGGGAGTGGATTGCCTTATGCGCCTGTGTGTTTGTAGAGACAGACACAGCTTACTAGCACATACAAGGGTGGCTCCATAGCACCCTGCAAGACAAAGGAGCCACCCTAATACAGGGTATCAGGGCCAGTGCGTTGGGTGCCAGCTATTTCTGAAAGAAGCTAAAACATTTAAACATCAAAGAGCTCCATCCATAGTATGAGATATATTCAGCATTTGAAATAGATTAAAATAATTTTGACTTCACTATCCCTTAATAATATATGAAGAGTTTTTGTTTCTTAAAAGAATGTTGTTGAAGAGGTAGCTGTTAGAGGCAAAGGGATTCAAAAAGTTTTTTCTTTGTACTTCTTGTTTGGAGTTATGTTGTGTGGCCAATGTAGAAATAAAACATGTATAGGAGGAATGGTGCATAATCACCCCATCCACCTGTACTAATATGTTCATAGGATCAGTAAGACTATACCTGGCCATTTAGGTGATACTGCGCATGTGCGTGTCCCTGTGTTCTGCATTTGGGGGAAATGTGCTCTAATGCGCATGCAACGTACCGCAAAGACGCACTAAAACTGCACACAACATATGACGCAATTCCCCTTAATGGATGGCTCTATTTAAACCTGCCTGTGGATCATTGCTGAATTGTCTTTCAGCTTGTGTGTGTTCCTGTGATTCTGCCTGTTCCTGTGACCTGCTGCCTTTGACCGGATTACCTGTGACTCTGCCTGATTGCTGCCTGCCCTTGGCCTCTGCTTTTTCCTGGATTATTCTTCTGCCCTCTGCTCTTGTACTTCGCTGCCCAATTGGTGTTGACCCTGGCCTGCCTGCAACTAACAAAAATTAGGATTTTGCCCAGATAGTGCCGCTCCTTCTTTGGGGGTAGTTCGGAGCCTGTAATAGGTGTTTTTGTGTTTCTTGTTGCACTGAAGGAGCTGCACGTTTCTGTTGTTATATTAATAATGCGGGGGGATGTAATAGGAAGATGTACTGTGGACCACGCTGTTAAATATGGAGTCCTAATCTCAGATTCAGTATTTTTCTATTCAATATACGCAATTATACTAAAAGTCAATTAAAAATATATTCATGTGATATAGAAGATTTAATGCATAGTTAACCAGACTATTTGAAGTGGGGACTCTAAAGCCACGTGCAATGTATAAAAAGACAATAATAGTCTGAAAATCTGACATATATGTATCCTCCCATCCCCAGCTGAAGGAGCGTGGGAAGATTCTGTAGGATTTAGTAGACTGTGAAAAGGCAGAATCAACAAAAAATGTTCTTAAAATTCACAACATTTGTTGTTAATTATTAACTTGATGTTCCTTGAAAAGGAAAGTCGAGTGTTATGATGAAGGGGGAAAAAAGGGACATAAATAAAAGGGACATTCACAGAATTAGGAGCTTTCCCAGTACAGAAAAAACTGCTGACTTGCTGTTCCAAGTTCCTGACAGCAACTGCAAGCTTGCTTTTTGTTGTAAAACTGCGCTTGTGTATGCTGGCTACTGACCTCTTGACTTGAAGATGCCAATTGCCAGGCTGTCATGAAGAGTCTTTGACTTTAGTGTTTTGTAAGTGACTGGCCTGCAATTAGTGTCCAGACTAGGATTTCAACTGGACTATGTAGTTTATGATTATTTCAGAAAAGGACTCAAAAACTACTAAACCCAGGGACAGCCAGATAGCTAGCTAGCTATCATCAAATGGAGGTCGGAAATGGCAGTCTACATATTTCACTTAGTACAGTTTTCCGGTTCCAATCCATCCAAAACTCCCATTTCAGTTATATGTAAATACAGGTAGGTGGAATCCCCTAGCAGCTACATATAAAGCTTTGGCACACCTGTGGTGAGATCTTACTTTATGCCACAAGGGCATGAGTCGAAATTAAAGATTTTACAAAGCAAGGAATGGATCATATTTTAGAAGAGGTAGAAAAGCATATGAATGGGTTTGACCTATAAGTTTCTTCTTTATCCTATTCACAACTCTGCCCCAAGCTATATCACAAAGCTTGTCTCAAAATACTACTCAAGTCATTTCTTTGCTCTTTCAAAAGACTTAATGCTCTATAGCTCCCCCGTCACCTCCTCCCATCCTCACCTCCAGGACTTCTCTAGAATCTTTCCCATACTCTGGAACTCCTTACCCCAACCTGTCTCCAGCTATCTCCTACTCTGTCCACCTTTAGGCGATCCCGGAAAACTCTTATATTTAGGGAAGCCTACCCTGCCTCCACTTAACTCAATTTCTGCCTGCACCATCAACTCACCCCTACACAACTGGTCCCTTTTGTATCACTAGCACCTCCTTTTTAGATTGTAAGCTTTCACAAGCAGGGCCCTTGTCTTGCCTTGCATTGCATTGTAACTGTACTGTCTATCTTTACCAATGTATCAATAATGTATTTTAATAATGATCATAATAATAATAATAATAGTAATATAATCCCATCCCTTAAACATTCCTAATGGTATATAAGGATGTCCAATACATTGAAGAACCCACAGGGAGTGTTGGGATGTGGAAGGGGACCATAGCCAAACCTGGCTTTTACATGAAATGTTGAGGTTTTAATATAACTTTGGCCACTTATATCACTTCCAATTTGCTGTGACATGCAGTTTCCACAGAAGGTAACCTCATCTTCTACATTTTATTTAGAATTGCCTAGGCAAGTAAATACAAGCTACCTTTTTAGTGTACTAAGGCATTTCTTCAATAGTTGTCAAATAATTGTTTCAGTTCAATGCAATAATCTGAAATCTAGTTTTAGACTAAATTGCATTGTGCCATCTAAAAGCTGCAATCAGACTTGCAGTTCATGTCTCTGCTCTCTAAATTGATGAGCTTGAGAGGGCTTTAGTTTTATGTAATATACAGAAGAAAAAGCTTAGTAGGCAAGGATCACATGTACAACGGTGTTTACAGGAACCAATGAGATAACATTTCTCCTGTATTCATCTTGCTGTAAGCAGAGGAAATACAAAAAGCTTGTTGGCCAACGCGAATTACTGCATTTGAACGTCACCAGTGCTCTTTTTACTGCCTTAAAGGAGAACTATGGGGTCAGTGTTTTTCCCCATGGTTCTCCTTAGGGTAACGGGAGGACACAAACTAGCGTCCTCCCGTTACCCTAAGCTCAGTATACCGCGAGCTACAGCTCGCGGTATACTGAGACGCCGCACCTGGAGCGGATCCCGACGTAGATGACGGGATCCGCCCAGCTACGTGAGTGACAGCTGGCTCTGCCTATCTAGAGGCAGAGCCAGCTGTACCCGCCCCCTCCCCCGTCCATTCCGCCAGTCAGCGCTGGCAGATCGGAGAGGGGAATCCAGCACTCCCCCTGTCACGGCAGAGAGCCGTGACAGGATCGAGAGGTGAGGGAACCCGGTATGTGTTCCCTCACCTCCCGATCTACTGAGCCGACCTGTGACAGTCTCATTGTCACAGGTCGGCTTAGAACTATGAGGTGAGTGGAAATCACTCATCTCATAGTTCTCCTTTAATAGATATATCTGCAAGGGTTAAATAAGCATAATCGTCCAAATGTTTCTCAGTGAAGAGAAATTCAGTGTACCAAACAGAATTTATAAGGATAAAGTAGGTGGAATACCATTAAATTTAATGACTCAAGTATGAGAAATTTTGCCACCGGACACCTCTGTTATTTTAATTAATATTCTCCAGCTACAAATATAAAGGTTAGCATTATTTTTAATGCTCATTATCCTAACAGCCAAGACGTCGGGGAAGAGTTGTAGCTGTCATTATGGAAATCTATAAATGGCAGCTTTAAGACACATTGGATTATCTGTTTGCCCTTGCAATATGCGCCGCATCAAAACCTTGCAAGGTAAATCGCTGTCGGTTCTAAACAAAGGAAATATGGCAGTAGATTATAATGTAAAGAACCAACATTTGGCTTCATTTTATGGCATTTAAAGTGTATCTATAGCCACAACTTTTTGATTCGTTTTGAATAGAGTAGTGAAAGGTTAAAACCCATGCCATTTTTTTTTTTTTTTTGCTGTCCTTGTACCATTGGGGACATTTTCTTTATTTTCCTGTTCCAGATGCACAACAGGAAGTTAGAGGAAATCTCCTAAAGCCTTGGTTCTCAACTGGTGGGTCGTGACCCAAAAGTGGGTCTCGACCCCGTGTTCAGTGGGTCACTGCAAGCATTCCACTTTGCTAGGTGAGAGGCTCCTCTGCCTCCCCTAGCACTGGCAGTTCTCACGCCAAGCAGCCATTCAAAATAAGCTGCCCAGCGCCAAGTGTCACCTTGAGGTGGGATGGGGTGGGCTGGGTGACATAACATTCTGGCTCCCCGCACCTCTACAGGGCATGCAAGGGAGCTATACAAGCAATGCACAAATGGATGGAGCTCCATCACTGCGCAGCAGCCCACACTGGATCCCAGGCTGAGGATCCACTCCAGTTCTTGCAGGGTAGGGAGACTGGGAGGACCTTAAAATAAAAATTTTTGCCAGAGATGTCATTTTGCGGCGAGTTTTCGTCGGGCTCGGACCTGACCACGCTGACCAATGAGTGCTTGCAATTTGCGAGCGAAATTCTAAATGCATAGGGCAGGACTGCGCTGGACAGTAGTACGGGTTACAGATAGTACACCCCTACTGGCGGTGGGGAGGGACTGTTCGCCGAATTTTATTATTTATTTTTTTTCTTATTAGTTTTTTTTACTTTTTTTCACTTAATTTGATTCCTATCACATAGAGGCTTACAATGCAGTTCCTGACAGCTGAGCCATGTGGTACTGTGATTACAGAGCTCCGGTCTCAGTGATCACACAGAGCAGACGAAGAACGGACGTTCTTCTTCTGCTTTACACTCTCTATGGCTGAGCCATTGTGCCGTAGTCCTGGGTCCCCCAGAAGAGTGTGGGACCCCGAAAACCACAGCAGAGGGTGCAGTCAGACACGATCACCGCTGCTCGATTGATACAAGTGATCTGATCAGATCACTTGTATAAAAAAAGAGCAGCGGCTCCCCACTGTACATTTAGCTCTGCTTGTCCGGAGCAGCGCTAAATGTGCAAAAAAACTACTCGCCCGGTGCCAGAAACTGCATGTCCCGGGCAGTGGGAAATAGGAATTCCACACCCCTGAGTATACCACGCGGATGGTGTATTGACTCATGACCAGTAATGAGACTTTCTTCATAGAAATTGTTTTCAGTGTAAAGGACAAAGCTTTCCCAGAAAACAGGAAAAGTATTACTGCAGAAGGTAACGGTCAAGGATTCTTGAACTGCATCACACCGTCAGGGGACAAGCAGAGTATCCTCGTGAAAAAATGTACTGTATGTCCCAGACCTAGAAGGAAGCCTTCTATCGGTGAAAACCCTTCTCTAATAACAGTCTCACAGTTCAATTCAGAGGTGATAAATGTGCAATCCAAAACAATAAGCAAATCCTCGCAAAAGGAAAATTGATTGAACAGCTGTATAGACTCATCACAGCAGATGAACAAGTCAAGACAGTCACTCATAATACACACAAGAAATGTATCCATCTATTGTACAGATGACTTGGGCACTAGTGATGGACCGAACAGGCCAGAGTTTGGTTTGAATTTGAACTTTAGAACATGGAACTCGACCTCAATGCAACTCTATGGGGGTAGAACTTTCAAAATCAATTGTCCCCATTTTGAAGGCGTATATGCAAGTTATTGTCCATAATAATTGTATGGGGAATTGTATGGGGATTCTGGTACTGCCCTGGGGGACATGCATCAATAAAAAAAAAAAAAAAACTTTAAAAAAAAATACAGTTTTTAAAGGAGCAATGATTGTTACATCACTTAAAAGGTAACAATAAAAATGATTTTGGTTTCATCCATTTGGGTTCGGTTCAATAATATAACCTTTCTGTCACTCACAATTCCCAGATTTTGCTATTTTTTACATTCCAAATGAAGCAGAGAGGCTGCAAATGCCCAGACTCCATGAATTATTCCAAGATGCCAGTTCCGATTCATTCTAGTAAAACTACTTACAATGCACTGGAGACCGCAGTAAACAGAGGCTCTCTTCTCTAGAGTGAAGCGGTAACAAGTGTGGAATATATAAGGATCCAACATGGAATGAAGTCATATTTGTTACTCTCAGGAGACGTGTACACCAGCACAGAATGTAAATAGCTACGTGTGCCAAGCCCATCTGTGTGCTGTTTCCTAATCATTAATTTAACATGAATGTACGTATGCCGTTTTTAGGCTCCATTTCAGTAGAGAGATCAACATGTAGTTTGGGTATTATTCACGAACTAGCTGTAAATGTGCACTTTGTTCCATAATGACAAAGAGGAAAAGGCATCTAACCTAGGCCAACCTTTCTCAACCTTTTTACAATAGAAGAACTATTGAAATAATATTAAGATTCCAGGGACCCCTGCTAAGAATTATTATATCTACAGTTGTGTGAAGTTCTTGCTGCTAAGGGTGGCCCAACTAGTTATTAGGTTTAGGGGGCAAACACTTTTTCACACATGGCCATGTGGGTTTGGATTTTGTTTTCCCTTAATAATAAAAAGCTTCCTTTAAAAACTGCATGTTGTGTTTACTTGTGTTATCTTTGACTAACATTTAAATTTGTTTGATGATCTGAAACATTAAAGTGTGACAAACGTGCAAAACAATGAAAAATCAGGAAGGGGGCCAACACTTTTTCACACAACTGTATATCTGAGTAATCTGAGTAATCAGTAAGCAGTAGGTATAGAAATAAGAAAAGAATGAATCTAGTGTTTACTTTGCATATTTGACACCCCACATAAAATTATTTTCAGCAATCATTAAATTAAATGAATAACAATGGTCATTACCACTTCCTTGCCGGAGCAAATTATTTCTATTTGCACAAACATGATAACATTTGGATTTTTGGCTAGACCCCCAAACAGTTATATATTTTCTGAAAGCAGAGGCCCTGCAGAATAAAAAAATTCTAGTTGCAAGTTTTTATGTCGCACTGTATTTGTGCAAATGTTTATCAAACCAGTATTTTTAGGATAAATTACACTAAAATTAAATTTAGTGCACAGAAACAGAATATAATACCCAATGTTTTGGTAAAATATAAAAGGGGTCACGCTGGGTAAATAGATAGCAAACATGTCAAGCCTTAAAATTGCGTGCGACCGTGAAACCGCAAACAAAACTACAATACCCCAAATTTCCCATAGGCGACGCTTTAAAAGCTTTTACTGCTCGTCAGTTTAGTGTTACCAGTGATTGATGGCCCTAGAATTATTTCTATCACTCCAGCGTTTGCGACGATATGTAACATGTGTGGCATAATTTTCGTTTTTGCACGTAGGTGCATCCGCGCATCAGTGGAAAAGTACCCCTTTACATTGGTGGTAAGTGGAGAAGTGTTGCCATACATTCAGTGTCAGTAGAAAAGTGCCCCATTACATTGGTGGTAAGTGTTCCCTTATATGGTGTTCAAGGGGTCAGATGGGATAAGTCACATGTTCACCCATGTATGGATATTTAACTTTCTTCCCATTGGCTGGACAGATAGTTGGGGAAGCAATGAAAGATAAGCATGTTCTGCTGGGAAGGGGAGAAGGGGTGGCGGGTTAAATGATGCTTCGCCTTTGTGTTGCATTTTTTGTAATCTACAAAACAAGTACAGAAATGGAGTTGCTCTTGTTCGCCTTTACTTTTGTAGTTCTATGTATCCTAAAGGCAATGCTGCATTTAGTTCTGCTTCAGGGACAAGTTTTCTATTTTTCTGGCCGCTTAGTGTATATTTCAACAGCTTTCAACACTAACTACACTAACTACATTCTATTAACTGAAACATGAAGAACTGTCTGTATTGTTTAATGGAGCAAGAGAACTGGACTTCAATTATTATTCCTTTCATTCTACAATCTTGACAATGTCACCTGAATCATCTGCTTGGATTGGCTCTAAAATCCATTCTTTGTGCTGTGAAATTGTTTTAGTTAAATGTTAGCATAAGACAATGACATGGCATGACAAACTCCGATTAAAGAGGAACTAAACTGATGCATCCTGTTTTTACTAAGAATGTAAAATGTAAATTCAAGAAACTTCTTGATGAGTTTCTTCTTTCGTTTAATCTACAGCCTTGGTTCTCAACTGGTGGGTCGTGACCCAAAAGTGGGTCTCAACCCCGTGTTCAGTGGGTCACTGCAAGCATTCCACTTTGCTAGGTGAGAGGCTCCTCTGCCTCCCCTAGCACTGGCAGTTCTCACGCCAAGCAGCCATTCAAAATAAGCTGCCCAGCGCCAAGTGTCACCTTGAGGTGGGATGGGGTGGGCTGGGTGACATAACATTCTGGCTCCCCGCACCTCTACAGGGCATGCAAGGGAGCTATACAAGCAATGCACAAATGGATGGAGCTCCATCACTGCGCAGCAGCCCACACTGGATCCCAGGCTGAGGATCCACTCCAGTTCTTGCAGGGTAGGGAGACTGGGAGGACCTTAAAATAAAAATTTTGGAGTGTGTATGTGTGTGTGTGAAAATGTCAGTGAATGTGTGAGATTGTCTCTGTGGTTGTGTATGTATGTCAGTATTTTTGAGGGCCCATTCACACTAGTACAGTGCGTTAATCGCATATCGTTAACGCACTGTACCACACAATCGCACCTACCATGCTTTCTGGTGTGGAAGGTGTTGCGTTGCCATTCATTTGAATGGTACCCCAAACGCACTGTCCACCCACAGTTTGTACACCCGCACCGGAACGCGCAGTACCCAAATGCTGTGCGTTCCATTGCAGTGTGACTTGGGCCGCGACTTAATGGCCAAGGACAAATGTGGGTCCTGATGTTACACAGGTTGAGAACTACTGTCCTAAAGTGAGGGGAATTATCTTAGACAGTTGTCCTCTGGAACAAAAGGTTCCCCTTGCAATAGTTCTCCTCAATTCTAGTTCTGAGGCCAGCTCTAAAACTTTGGAATTCCCCTCACCTTCTTTCTCAGTAACAACGGTCACCAGTACAAACAGAAGAGTGAATCTCCCCAACAGGGACAAAGACTGCAATAACTGACTGCTGATTCACTGATTATGCTATACCCAACACAACATATAATTAAAGAATCCCTTATGGTTTGAGCCAGCTTTGAGTGCTTATTACTACCCATTATGTTTAAGCCCTGAAGAAGGGGGAGGTATTTGAGCCGCTGAAATACGTTGGCTGTTCTATGTTGTTTTTTGTGAACCCATTCTAATATTAAAAGTTTTTGGACTCTTGTACAGTCTTGTTTGGTGCTCTCATTGGACTTTAGATATGGGCAATACAAACTTGACAGTTGGCCTAACACTTCCCAACTCTGTTCAGAACTAAAATAAAAAAGGTTTTGCCCAGAGATTCACTTTAACAAAACTTTTCTTTTATGACAAATGGATTGTAATAGCACTTTAAAAATACACATCTGATCTACCATTGTGTATGCCTTCATTCATGCTAAGCCTAAAAAAAATGTAATATCTGCTCCTGACCAGTTCATTCTCCCATACTGCTCCAATTCTAATTTGTTTTAAACTCTGAACATACAGTACTCTGTATGTTTAAAGCATCTCTAATCATTTGTTGTACTGTGGCCTAAAGTTTTTTAGTTTCTCCCATATTCACCCTCACCAAAAACTGATCAGCTCATCTAGGCTTCTTTCATACAGGTGCCCGATCAGGTCATCAGTTTTTTTAGGCAGCTCTGATCAGAAGCCCAATGTTAGTCTATGGGCAGCAGATCTAAGCGGACGTGTGTCAATTTACATTTGATTACCCCAATTCTATCTAGGTCCAGAACACAAAACGGAACAGAGTTCCATTTTGGCAGACCTGATCGTGACAGATTGGGGGTAATCTCAAGTAAATGTTGAGGGTAATCTGATGTTCGCTTACATCTGACTCCCCATAGACCTAACATGGGTCCAGTAAGTCCAGCTTTTCCACCATGGTAAGGTGACATCCATTCTGTACTTCTCCAATCAGCAGGGGATCCATGAATGGATATCCTGCTGTTTAGAACTGAGAGCGCCCTTGTGAAAGGAGCCTTACAGGCTCATAGTATGCTCGCTAGTATTCTGTCATCCTTCTGGAAATTCCAGCATCCATCACTCCTGGTTGGTTGTTGATGGTCATATGCAGTTTACTGTAACAACTCTTCCCCATGGCATTATTTATATGTATATCTGACAAAGTGTATACATGGCATTTCACTTTTTTTTGTTAAAGGGTTTCTAAACACTCCGGGTTTTTTGCCTATATCTACTGCTAGCAAGCAGTAGATATAGGCAAAACGTTTTTTAAAAACCCCGCTTTAACAGCAGTTTACACTTATCCCATCTTCGCTGTGCGCTACCGTCCGAGAAAACGAAACTGCTCGGGGGGCCGCAAAGCATCTTGGGGTGGGCGAATGCGCAGTTTGGATTTTAGGACGGGAGACGAGCAGACACCACTGGATCGGAAGTGCCTGCAAGCAGAGAGGAGTCAGCGCTGGATCGGAGAGCCGCCGCACTGCTGGAGGGACAGATGAAAACATCAGGAAAGAAGAAGATCGGATTAAGAGACATAATTTAAGGTAAGTGCTGACATTAACATTGGGGGGAGGGAAAACAATTGTTGCCTTTAATGTCACTTTAAATTGGTGGATCAAAAGGAAGACACAAACCTGGGATTGAACAGCAAATCAGTAAGTAAAGTCTGAGTATATAATGATAAAATAAGGCAGCCTTGTCAGTCCTCTTTCTGTAACTGACTGCTGGGTGGACAGGTCTGCATTCACCTAACCACATGATCAATTTCTATTTCCATAAGGAAAGAGACAACTGAAATGACCTTACAATATTTTATTTATTTCAGGTAATTATATAGCAGCGTCAATTTGTCCAGCACTACACAAACTGTTCATTTACATCAGTCCCTGCCCTCAAGGAGCTTACAATCTAAAGTCCCTATATCACATGCATACATACTAAGGCCAATTTAGACAGGAGCTAATTAACCTATCAGTATATCTCTGCAGTGTGGGAGGAAACCAGAGTATCCAGAAAAAAAGAAGCATGCAAACTACATGCAGATGGTGTCCTGGATCCGAACCAGGGACATCAATACTACAAGGCAGGAGTGCCAACCACTGGTCCACTGTGCTGCCCCAATATGCCCAACATAGCATTCCTGGAAGGTTGTAGTGCTCAGGAATCCACTATACATGACCATTTTCCAGCACAATGCCCTGAGCTGAGTGAACATCAATCTACAATCTTTTTTGGAACAAGAAACTGTGCAGGCTCCTAGCTCTAAAAAAACTGTGCAGCCAATGACATGGAAGGTCACTAACAATCTAAGATCACACTGATTGGTCTCCAGTCCTGTAAAAAAAAAAATAATTAGGCAAATTAAATTATAAAATTATGATCAATTTTAACCACTTTGCCTGATAAAGGAACCAAGTGCAGCTCCAAAACATTGCAATGCCTTTGGTATGCTGCAAGAGCATCAATACAAATGAACATCCAAAGCAAGAGGTGTGCTGATGACATATTTTCCTTATGCATTGTTGTGGCGCCATCCACCAGTTGTTTCAGCATACTGGTGGATGGACCAGTATACTGGTATGGTGTGCAATACAGATATATTCATAATGATCAATTAAGCGACACATATTGATGCTGCTAAATTCGGTCTGGGCATCTAGGCTTTAGTGACTTCTGGTCATAAAAGGCATAATCCATACAGAACAGTCTGCATTTAATATCATGATGATCTAAGCAGTTCTTTGAAACATTAACAAATGTTCAGCCAACTGTTCTAAAACCTAAAGCCTGATTCACAGCAGTAGCCAGTGTGTGCCTACAACAGCTGATAAGTGTTTGTTATTTAAAAGACTCCATTGCATCTTTTTTATAGCACTTTGCATCGAGTTCTGTTCCGCAGCCATCTCCAAGAATAACAATGCAATGCGAAACAGGCAGAAAAGTGGCCACTTGATGAATTTTGGCAATCTTCCCCCATAGTGAGAAATCAGCATATAGATTAGTGCTTTGGGAAAGCCATGCAAACCAATGATAAATCAGTCTGCTCCATTGAGACATACACAGTGCAGAACAGAGCTCTGCAGATTGACTGCCGGTATCGACACTGGCTGGAACATCCATCAAACCACTGTGTCACCTAATCAACTTGTTCTGTACTAGCTCATAGTTTCTGTTACAAATCAGGAAGCCTGCAAGATTTAATGAGAAGAGATTTCCTATTAATAATAATTTTATATAGAAATACAGGAGATATATAGCAGAAGTTTGGGAAAGCTGGTGTAATTTAGAACTGGCAGCCAGTCCAGAGCAGTTAAGGCATTTTTCTGACTTAAAATTGATCTGTGGCTTTTCCTAGAAATTGTTTCTTATTCACCTGCAGCCAGTACGCTATTCCATAAAGGTTTCAAAACGGTCCAGGGTGTTACAAGAGGGGAACAGGAGCCATTGCTCAGGACAGAAAGGACGGGGAATGCAATATCAATGGAAAGGAGGACAACCTAATAAAATACAAATGGCAGAAAAGTGACTTTATTTTTTCACCAGAATTCTTTTGGGTGAAAACGCATCCCAGATAGATGAAGCATACTTGTAATCGGTTTAATATATCAGGTGTAGACTTGTGGTGTAAGGGTCTTACATTCCCTGCCTTGCCCTTGAGATAGCCTTGAATGCATGGAGAATATATAAACAGGATGCAATTTTCTGTGATGTCTGTGTACCATTATGTGAAAATTCAGAGGCTGTGACTGCCTACTAGTGTCAAGATTTCCACATTCAAACTAAACTCCAGGGGGGAAAACTCCACACTGCAAGGGTTAGATGTTTATTTTTTTGGGCTATTAAAAGGGCTCTTACTCTTAATCCTGACCTTCATGGGCTGTGGGTGGTTGTTGGCAATCCCCTGGCATCCCCACAAGCAATGCAGGCTCATTATGCCCCCATAAAGAGTAATTGTCACCTGCCCAACGCTATTAAATAGGGGGCTTGTTAGTCTTCCTGTGACAAAAATAAAGTTAAAGTGACATTAAACCCTCAGATTTTTTAACATAAACCAATACTGTAATGTGCGCCTTACTGTAATCCATGGTTGTTTCCCTTCTCTTTGCTGCTCTTCCTTTTAAATCTGTATCTCTTCACATGCTTGGGGAGAACTTCCCTTTGCAGCTGGGTGCCTCTTCCTGTAGTGCTGGCTCAGGTTGTGAACCTTCACACAGACACCATGTATCCATTCCAGAGACAAGGCAGTCTGCTGCAAAACAGAAGTTCTGCCCAGCATGAGAAGACATGAGGATTTAAAAGGAAGAGCCGCAAAGAGAAGGGAAACTACCATGGATTACAGTAAGGCGCACATTACAGTATTGGTTTATGTTAAAAAATCTGAGGGTTTAATGTCACTTTAAGTGAAAAGAAATAAAAACCTAAAAAATCAAAAAATAAATAAAAATAACAAAACAAATTTAAAAGCACCCCTATCGCCCTGCAACGTACATACGAACACAAAACGTGCACGCATGTGTGTGCAAAACAACAATTATGTAACACAAATTGGGTACCGCCAGAGTGAGAGAAATAATTCTGGGTCTCTTATTTACAATTAACTATAAATTGATTAGCTAAAATAGTTACTATTTAAAGAGGGACTCCGGACAGAATAAAAGCTAACCCTTACAGTGGGGCTACCCCCGCACTGCAAGGGTTAAGTGCTCATTTTTGTCTAGAGTTTAAAATAACAAAGAAATAGTCACCCAAACCTCTGCTCCGCCTGGCTGCTAGACCTGTCCCTGCAACCAGTCTTCCCCTCCTCTCCAGCATTGGAATGTTTCTTAGCATCCCCATTGCAAGGGTTACGTTGTATTCTGCCTGGAGTTCTTCTTTAAATAAAATATAATAATTATGTAAATATATGTAATAGCAGAAACCTGTCAAAGGGTTCATCTGACAATTGTATTTTATTGTCAGTTGCCACTTAATGCAAAATGGCAACTAAACTGTAAAAAGAAAAAGAATAGCAAAAATGTAAGTGTGAAGACACATACATGAACACATAGATGGGTAGATGGTTTTATAAGCTTAACTTCACACCAAAGAAACACTGCATTGTTACCTGCAGCCTTGGACCATCCCTAGATGCACTTCTAGATGTACCCACATCACCTCCTCTTCTTTCCTTTTAAAATGAACTGCAAAAGTGTCCACAGACCTGTAGCTGGGATTGTCCCAGTTACTGGTCTGTGGGATATACATTTCCAGTGGGATATACATATGCTCCTGTCCAACACAGGGATGTGGATCTCCAACAGCCATAATCCATAACATGTCTGGCTCATGCTGGTCACCCAAGGTGCTTTAGGGTGAGTGATGAAGTAATACCATTTTCTGTTACCTATTAAAGTTGCATTCCAGGCACACAAAAAAACTTGAATGTAAATATTTTCCTTAATAGCTAAAAATGATATAAATCGCCTTTGTGGGCAATAAATGTCTTGGCCAACACAGATATTACCAAAGGCCCCACCCACTACAGGCTGCCTGCAGAAAACTACAGGAAGGGGGTGGATACAAGACCGGTCACCTTGCACAGGGAGAGAGAGAAGCAATGATCGGTCTTTATTACAGAAAGCTCCAGCACAGAGGCATAGCTTCGCATTGCACTACTACACACTTCTGGAAGAAATACACAAAGCTCACCAAGATTCAAGTAAGACAGAGTATGCCTACTGCATACATTCAAAGCTTCTGAGGTCAGAAAGGGGGACACCTTCCAGCACAATGTATTTAGGCAATGGACACATCCTTTCCATGGCCCCAGTTATGTGGGCCATTAAGAATTTACATGCCATTACCTGTTAAAGAAAATAAATAATAATTTACATGCCAAAAACTGCTGGTTAAACCCAGAATTTTTTTTCCACCAGTACTTTTTCTTTAAAATATCAAACAAGATTATAAGGGGATAAAATAAGGTTGTAGTGCAGACAACACTTTTGGTAGTTAAATAGTACACTTTCATAGAGAGCTGTACATCAGACCAAAAAAAAGGGACAACTGAGGAGGAAAGAGGGACAGGGGGACTTGGTTCCAAATGAGGGGCCATCCCTACAACTGATGGGCAATTGGTATGCTCTTGTATTCCTTCAATATTTGCTTATCCCAGAGTTCAGAGTGCTTCTGCTTGTGACCTAAAGCTTATGCAGCCTAGATCACATGGCCTCTGGCTATCAGAGAGTATTGTGGGTGTTTCTTGTCATTAGAGACTGCAGAAAGTCTATTTCCATTTAGGCAAGCCCAGGAAAGTAAGCTGATCAATAGGGATGTGTGTGGGCTTGGTGTGAACAAAGTTCAGCGACAATACTTCCTCCCAGCCCAATCAGCTGCGTCCAGGGCATTTCTTGCCCCTTTGTTACTTGTAGCTGCGGGACGGGAAATGCCTGGGCCTGCAGCTTATTTGACCGGGAGGGGGGTGTTCTCCTGATGAACTCTGTTCACACCCAGCCCAATCACATCCCTACTGATCATCAAAAACAACCAGCCAGAGGAATCTGCATATGTAATAAGCAAATCAGGTTCTCCATACACCTATAAAATAAGAAATGATAAAATCAAGGTTTTTATAACATTATAATACCAATGGAATTATTTAAATTTAGCTAATCTCTTCCACATGTATATTTTAAAAAAAAGTAATAACATTTAAAAGTCTGTATTTTTTATATTTTAAGAAGATGACAGAAAATGGAACTGGATACATACAGTATAGAGATAAATAATAACAATCCTCTATAACCTGCAGACCTGCATTGCATTCTGCGCCATGAGCAGCGCTTTGGCTTTCAGCACTCATCATAATGATTTCTCTTAAAGGAAAGAGCATCATCAATGTTATGGGAGGGAGACCAATTTATATAAGCAGAGCAGATGGAAGGGCTGAAATCTAAAATACCAGCAAATCTAAGACATTCTACCTCCCCTGACAGATTTGGTCGTGCAGGTTTCAGGATAAATAATATTGTTTTATCGTAATATTTCACTGCAGAAAGCTTTTCTGTATGATGACTTTGGCAGGAATATCAAATCTCCTTTTATTTTATTTTGCCCTGAAAAGAAAAAAATAATTGGGAAAAAACAATAAAACATTTTAAAAGGAAATTAAAAATGGTATATAATTTTTAATAACCATATAGCTTTTTGATGTTTGGATTTTGACTGGTTGTGTACAGTTTTTACATTGCTGTCCTGTTGAACAACATTAAATATGTTAGACTAATAAACCATCATAGACAGAGCAGACTCGACTCTGAAGCTGGCCATACATGAAGGGGCTGATATATACCCGATTCAGCTAAATGCTGTGTGAATGACGTTCTCAAGGCATTCCTGCCACTGTATGGAGCCAAGGTGTACAGGAATTTCCTATGCTCCTCTGCTCCATCTAGTGGTGGGAATGCCAATCAGAAGTTATTTGCCCCATTGCAGCAGTCCCTTCCGTGTTGAAACTTACCCATGTTGGATAGTGTCACTGGTTACCGTCCTACCCTTCCATGTGACAGTGCTTGGGCCTGTAGATTCATTGCTCAGGCCTGAGCATGGTCCCATGGGGGAGGTCATATGCTTCTCTATACCCAGAAGCCCTGCTCCATTAGAATAAGGGTCTTCAACTGAGCTGGGGGGTGATGAGAGAGAAGAGAAAGAAAAGTGTACCTTGGTGGTGGTAGTCTATTAGGGGGCACTGTCACTTGGCCCTCAAGGAGCCACTTATCTGGAACAAATTTGTGAATCAGAAATGCACTTTCTAACCTTCATCTTTGTTTTGGGCCAGTGACTCAATATAGTAAAGTCAGTAATAGCCAGGAAACTAGTAGTCCTAGAAAGATCAGCAATGGCAGCCTCTATTCTTCTCTCCGTACAGGTGTCCTTTAAGAGAACATTTTTGACTCACAACACTAACCAGGTTACAGTGTTTTTGCACTCTATTGTTGTGTACCAAATGTTTTCTAGTCAGTTTTAAAACCAAGGTGTGCATTACCATTGTGTCTCTCTTCAGAACAGGCCTATAGCAGGCAGGTGATATATTGGTTCTTTATACGATCTGGGGCATTGGTAAGATGCTGGTGATGTGAATGAATGCTTTGGCAGAACAAGGAAGCATCATCTTCTCTATTCACTCATAGGTTGAGGCTTTCATAACACACTACATATGCATTTTTAATTGCTTCCCGGCTTTTGACTAGGATAGTCAAAAGCGTAGTACAAATTTGTTTCTTTAGATGAATTATTTAGAAGACTTGCACAGCAGATTTGAATGGCGTTTAAACAGCTGCTAAGAATGGATTGTGCACTTTACACACATGTAACATGTTCACATCACATAGTCATGTCACACTTTAAGCATCGACACTGTTGTGTGTGCTTGGGTTTAATAGGTCACACAAATGTCTTTTTAAAAGTTCTAGCTCGTCTGCTCCCCTGTACTAGCAGTTCTAATATATTTGCAAGTCAGTTTACCAATATTTCTAGAGATCTGGAAACTCGCATTCATTATGTGATTATCTTGTGTAAAGCAGTCACGAGTACTCAGCACTTCCTGAATGCTGGCTGATCCTTTGGAATATGATGTCTTAAAAAAGCCAAGATCCAATTAATTCTTCGTAATTCTTCATAATTTTATAATAGGAAAAATGAATTTAGTATACTATGCATGACTTGGTTATAGAACACACGTTGTCACTTAGTGTATGGCGCAGTGATGTGTGATAAGCAGTTGTCAGCTTTTATCGTAAATAAAAGAAATACTATTTCTAATTTCAGTGCAAGATAATTCTGCTCCTTCGGGCTGTTTCTCAGGTACACATACCAGTATTAGGCTGGTGCCAGCTTATCATAAGCCACCCCCAATGGGACAAATCATGTGTTTTAGGTGCTTAGCATGTGATTTGTTTGTGTTTTCTAGGAGGAAAGTGGTATGTTGTGTGTAGCTCCATGCATTAAAGCTGAGCCCCGCTCAAACTTTCAAATACATAGTTAAATATTTATAGTATGGAAATTGTTTTACATGCTAAAGAATTTGTATTTGTCTATTCATTCCTAAAGTTTTCACAGCCCTGCCAGACAGCCCAGCCAGACCGCAGACTTGACTTTTCTCTACTGTAGCTGAGTAATACAACTAGATTTCTCCATTGCCCCCAGCCTATGACTAGACATTGATGGAGATGCAGCTGACAAAGCTGTCTGTCACTCTGCTCTCTCTTCCCATCAACATGTTCCCAGTTAGCACATGAGCACTGCACCAGAAGTGACTTGTTCCATGTGCTGCTCCTCCCTCTTTTGGTCAAGAAGCTGACACTAAGTCAAATTCACATACTTTAACTAGTTTTTGCCTAATGAGTTTTGAATTAAAAGCAATGGAAACACATCACAGGGCATCTCAATGTATGCATTAAGATTTGCATCAAACGCATAATGGTGCACACCAATAAGTGCAACATGCTTTATAATGGATGTTGACATTTAATACAAAGTGCATTGCAACTTGTATTGATAACATGCAACACTGTGTTAACATGCATTTTGATTAATTTTTTATAATTTTAATAGAAAAAGCTTTGGGAGGGAAATGCAAAGGTGTAAATCCATCCTCAAAGTAACATTAAAGTCACATTCTCCCACCCCCCACTCAATGCTGCTTTACGGACTTGCCTTAAGTGATGCCTCTTGATGCGATCATCTTCTTCTTTTCATTCGTTTTCAGCAGTCTCTCCAGCACTGTTACAGGTCTCTGATCAAGCACAGACTGCTGTCTCTTTCTGTCCCATGGTATCTGTCCAGCATGCACACTCACGGCTGCGCACATGCACTTACAGTGAGTCTCTCCTCTTCTCCCTGCCGATCATCTCCACTGCACATGCACCAGCACACATCCTCCTGCGCAGCCTCTCGAGAAGCTAGATTTTACACTAGAAAAAATGGTACATGCATGAATCTATAACCGGCCTTTATAGCAGGGCGCACATTGGGAAGGCTTACAACAATACAAAACACAAAAATTCCCCAGCCTCAACCTGCCAGCCAGCCTGCAACCAAACAAGTAGCCCTGTCAACAGTATGCATTAAAATCAGAGGTTTTAGTTGCACAAACTTTTGGCCAAAAATTTGGCCAAAAATATGCGGCAGTGTGGCTTCTACATATTTTTGGCCAAAAGTTTGTGCAACTAAAACCTCTGATTTTAACGCATACTGTTGACAGGTCTACTTGTTTGGTTGCAGGCTGGCTGGCAGGTCGAGGCTGGGGAATTTTTGTGTTTTGTAAAGCTAGATTTTACAGCCAGGAGCGAGCAGTGGAGACAGAGGTACGTTTTACCTAATTTGGTAACTTTTTTATTTTTAAAATGTATTTGCATATATCTACTGCTCGCTAGCAGTAGACATATGTAAACAAAAGTGACTTTAATGTCACTTTAATTAACACATACCTGCATGAACAAATCAGCATCACTGAAGAAGCAAAATGTCACCAGCACACCAGGGGAACAAGTCAAGTTAATGTCCTTTATTGACGCATATTGTCACATTGATGGCATATCAACAAATAAGCATCACCACACAAAGATAGTGCATCTCTGAAAATGCTGAAAACGAAAAAAAAAAATGCAGCACTGTGGGTTTAAAAAAAAAAAAAACACCATTGTAAATTGTATTGAGAATGGTGCCATTGAAAAAGCTGGACCTACATTTTTCATGCACATTTGCTTATGCAAAATCAGCTGGCTGTGAGGAAAACAAATAGAATTCTGGGGTGCACCGGCTAGAGGGCAGAGGTCATAAAGATATTTAGTTATCACTAAAGGGATCACCAGCAGGAGAAAGGAGGTCCCGATACACTATAGTTCTCACAAGAGGCATCACTTCAAGAAGGGAAAGAGGTTTGGTATCCTCTATAAAGATCTTCAGTCATACTACATTTAAAATAGTGTGTACAGTTCTTGAGATTTCACTTACAAATATATATTGATAAGATGGAATGAGTTCAGAGATTGACAACAAAAGTAGTGAAAGATCTGAGGGATAAACCATATCAGGAGAGACGGCAAGAACCTAATAGTCTTAAGGGAAGGGGGGGGGGTGGTTAGGTGCCATGTCTGAAACCCTTAAATACATAAAGGGTATGACATTTTTTTTAAATATTAGACTAAGACGAAGAACACGGGGACATGATATTAAACTACTGTACTAGGAAAGTTCAAACCTAATCCTAGAAATATTATTTTACAGAAAGAGTATATGATGCATGGAATAGATTTCTAGCAGAGGTAGTGAGTCAGTCAACAGTAAGTGAATTTATATGTGCTTGGGACTTGAGATCTGTACTCAAAGCACCGGTTTAAAAAGCCCAAAAAAATAAAAAGGAGCAGATTTGATGGGCCACTTGTTTTTTTTTTTTCTGTTGTCACTCTTCTCTGTTTCCAAATTTTAAAAGGTGTAAATTGGGTCCCAAGGGCTCTGCCTTAAATCAGAACCCTTGATTCATGGTTGGAATAGCCAAATCAGCCAGAGTGCTGCTTCTCCTTCACTGTTTAATCACAGGCTGGAGGAGGGACCAGACCCGTAAACTTTACTTAACTGCATCAGAGAACAATTAGGCCTTCTGTCCTGCCAGACAGGGCTGTGCTGTGCTGTGTGGCAGAGCTTTGTAAATCTCAAGACGTGATGGACAGAAATACAAATCCTTTGGCATATAAAACAACTTACATGCAACTAATCTTGTCACATTTCTATTGACTTGTTCTGTAATGGTGAAAATTTGTTGAATGCTTCCAACATTACAAAACAAGTCCAGATGATGTGACTAATAGCCATACCACAACCAGAATAAATGAGAACCCTCACAGACATTTCATCTGTGTATTTAGCTGTTTCCCTGGAGTTTCAGCTTTAACACGCAAATACATCCAAATGTCTAATTATGGACCCCAACTGCTTCACAGAGGTCAGAAGCAATAAACAAATGCTGGTACACTAGCCTAGAGGAAGCCTTCCAGCATATACGTGTGACTTAAGTACCAATTTCAAATAGGCATACCCTTTTATTCTGGGAGTTATATATGCAGCCATTATTTCTTCTTGAAAGACTAAAGCCTGTGACTATGGAAAGCCAAACTGAAAGACTGATTATTTTTCTGATTAATTTTCCAACAAAATGGCTCCCGCTTGATCTGACATTTGCTCTCCGAAGCAGCATCCAAGTGTAACAAAATTCATGGATTACTGCACTTGCAGTGTTACACTTGATTAAAGACAATCTCCTGCTATTATAACATATAAAATTTAGCAGATGTTTCTGTGGGTTCATTCAGATTCATGGCGTTTTTTTCTTTTATTTGTTTAAAAGATTATCTTCAATGTCACCAGAAATGAACATCCTTATTTGATTAAGTGTTTATTGAATCTCCATTATTCAACCTCCTGGATTTTATGCTAACATGGTATGTCTTATACCTCTGCAAATGTTGACTTTCTACTGCCTGAAATTAGATGCCTGCTAGAATAAAATAGGAATGTATAGGCATAACACATGTATAGTCTGTAACAGTTTGCCAGTCTCGCTGCTAACCCCTTCAAGGACTGCATTCATGAGGTGGTGTGTTTGAATGCAATGGGGTTTTGAATAATTTGAATCTGCGTATGTAAATTGAGAATTTGAGTATGTTCAATTTGCAAACTGAATTTTCACTTCGCTTAGTAAATAATTTTAAGCAGAGTAAAAATTCAACCTACAAAGAATACCCAATAACGTGTGTAACACTAACTTCTGATGGAGCTGCTGGATTTTTATAGGCCCTCCTATCATTCTTAATGGTGGTTTGCCCTTTAGCTGCCATGCACTCACCAACACATCAGTGGTGACAAAGAAATAGTATTATTTGAGGGGCAATGCAGTAAAATAATAAACTATGTGCAGTCTTGTAAAGTATCCCTTCTACGTGTGTGTGTGTGTGTGTGTGTGTGTGTGTGTGTGTGTGTATTTTATGTTTAACTACATAAAAAGAGGCTAAATCCGGCAGGCCTTTTCACTACATGGTTGATGGTAGATCTAAAAGAGATTTTATAATCAGATTGTATATTGTATAGACAGAAAGCCAGTCAAGTGTTTACAAGTTTACCTAAAAAGGCTACTAAAACGTATTTATAGACCAACTCTAATGTACAAGTATTTAATGGGCCTTTAAAATGTAACTACTGCATTCATCTGAAATTTCATTATGCTTCAAGTCTTTCAAGTAAAAATAGATAACCTCAGTGATCAACTTAGAGTTTGCAAAAGTAAGGCTAACCATATGCTTGTAGATTTCTTGGCCTGCCCCATGGGAGGTGTGAGAGAAATTGCTCTATTCCCCCATCTACATCATGGAGGAATCTCCCATTGGCTGTTGTATTCAGAGTACTTGAACATTGAGATGTGTGATAGAATGCAGTGACTGTTGGGCCAACAATTTTCCACATGGCTCCTTCGCTTTTTCAATCAAAGTTTGTGGAGCTGGGTGGTGTTGACAGGGCCACACATGGCTCAAATTTCAGCAAATTCAACAAGAATGCTGTGTATGTATGGCTAGCCTAAATGGGACATCTAAAATTATTTAAAGGATCTGATTCGTCAGAAATTCTTGCAATTGTATCCATGTACAGTATTTCAAGTAAAATAATGTGTTTTTGGTTGTTTTATAGTAGTTGTCTTATGACAGTTTGAACTTGTACCAGTCTTATCTTGACTGACAATGAACACAGTCATACATGGTGTAGAATGTGCTCTGATTTGGGGTTGCCTTAAATTACTGATGAACAACCGAATCTTAAATAAGTGTTGGGTTTATTTACAAATAGGGATATACATACATATTACAATTAAGGGAATTTGAAAGGGGAATTGGGGATAGGAATTGAGGTTAAGGATCCTACAGCTAGCTACACCATTCTCTCCCTCTCATTCACACAAGCCATCGGTTTTTCTCTGTTCTTTGGACACGCCTCTCCAGCAGGTCTCAGCGAATCACATTCTTGATTGCAGAGTTCAGAAAGACTTGTCTTGTCCAAAGGTCTTGCTTGTCAGCTAGGTTAGTGTCACACAGGAAGAAGGTTCCATCATATGCCCCTGCCCCCATCCCAGCATACATGCCTTGTTGACACAGGTGAGGGCAGTAAATACCAGCAGGGGGTCGGGCTTGCCCCAGGACATGACAGTCCAGCAGATCTCCTTTGATCAGTGTCCAGCCCCAAGAACCCTTTGATGGTCTTCATTTGCATATCAAACAGCACGGGCAGCTCACGATATTAAGGAACCTTTCCATCAAAGATGTATCATAGATGTCAATTATTTTAGCTTCCAACACATGGTATGAAGTACTAGAGTTTTGTTTTTGGTTTTTTTACTTAAGTATTAATTCTTTTAGAACTAGGCAATATTCTTCTTTAGAGTTACTATTTAAACTACTTGCAAAAAGAATGGACCAGTTATATATTTGTTAAAATTCTGAAAGCCTATCTACAGGCAAATTAAAAAGCTCCCTTTGACAGTAGGGCTACCTTCCCCATTGCAAGAGGTATCTACTTGTTTATGTATAGGGTGGCTTTTTAAAGTACTAGGATATGTCTGTGGTAACTATGGAAAGGACAAGTGTATGTTAGGTGTAACTATGTAAAGGACTAGGGTATGTCTAAGGTAACTTAAAAAAAGGCTAGGGAATGTCTAAGGTAACTATGTAAAGGATTAGGGTATGTGTAGGGTAACTGTGTAAAGGACAAGTGTATGCCTAGGGTAACTATGTAAAGGACCAGGGTAAATATGTAAAAGGCTAGGGAATGTCTAAGGTAACTATGTAAAGGACTAGGGTATGTGTAGGATAAATATGTAAAGGACTAGGGTTTGTCAAAGGTAACTATGATAGCAGTGACAGTAGGGCTACCTTCCCCATTGAAAGGCTTAACTGCTTGTTTATGTATAGGGTTGCTGTGTAAAGAACTAGGGCATGTCTGGGATAACTATATAGAGGACGAGGGTATATCTAGGGTAGCTGTGCGAAGGACTAGGGCATGTCTAGGGTACTTGTGTAAGGGACTATAGTATGTCTGGGGTAGGTATGTAAAGGACTAGGGTATGTCTAGAGTAGCTGTGTAAAAGACTTTTACTTAACTGATCATTGCTTCATTGATTAATAATCTCCCTTTGACCGTGTTTACCTGGATCACAAGACTGGCTTAATAGAATGAAAACTCTTTCGACAAAAGAGATGGTTAACATATATGTACACACTGTATGTGTGTACTTTTTAACAGTGCATTAAGTTCCTTGTCTGGAGTTTGACTTTAACATATTTGAACTTGACAGAAATAACATTTTTACCTTATGCCTACAATTGGTATTATCAAGACTTCATAATTTAAAGATCAACTCCAGAATTAACAAATATTGTCTAAATACAGAAAGCATTTGTATTCTTACCTAAATCTTGGTGTGCTTTGTGTATCTCTTCCAACAGTTTGCAATAATCCAGCATAAAACTTTACCTTCACCTATAATTGGGTTTGTAAAGGCCAGATAGCAGTTCAAACGTACATTTTCCAAAGCTTTGAGCCTGAATTTCTATATAAATATTGCTCAACGTGTAACTCACAAGATTTAGTTCCACTGTTAACTTTTGCTATTGGTAGTCATATTTAAACATAACCACTAAGGCATTATAGGGACCCTGCCATAAGCTTGAGTGGTCATAGTTTAAATTTAGTGTTGTAACTAGGCTGTAGTCAGCCTGAACCCCAATTGTTTTTGTTACCTGTGTTACACCTAAATTCATGGCATTGCTTCTACCTGATTCTGCGGAGTGTTCTCCAGTAGATAGAGTGAAAGGATACAATGTGTTATGGGTTATAACTATTCTGCCCTGGCTAATCACGGAGGGGTTTTTACCAGTGATGTAGGCTGAGGAAAGGTATAAATATTTGGGAAGACTTTCTAGGAGAGTCCTTCCCTCCCAGACTTTGCCTGGAGAAGGGTGCATGTGTAATGGGTCTAGTCTTTGCCTTCCAGGCCTGCTGCCAGATGAAGGAAGCCCAAGAAATGAATGCTTAGTTAATTACTGGTCCTGGCTTAAAGGTCAGCAAGTACACATTGTTGGTTATGGCTTACAGGTCCACTACAAGTCTGTGAGGGGGGATCTAAGATAATTAGGTGAGCTGTCCCTTTGGCCTACAGAATCTGCATTAACCTGTATAACAGCCACAAAGATACTGAAAAGGGAATTTTTGCTTCTGTTTTTGGGTATCCTGTACCCGCAACCCTCTATCCTCTAAATGTTAAGGCAATAAAATCTGCAAAAAGAATATTGACCGACTGGAAGTCTGTCTGTTGGTCACATTTGGCGAGTGTTTGGATGGAGCTAGAGGCCAAATCACAGGTAGAAAGGCTAGGAAGGCCTGTTAATATCCAGGAGCTCTTTAGGAGAACAGTGCTGCAGTATATATGTATAGGTCACAGAATAATAAGAAACAATAACAAGCAGAATCAAGATAAATCAAAGTTGGACATCTATCAATTACCTTTTGTTATGTTTTATAACAGTAGCAAGCTTGGCTGGTAGAGTGAACAAATTATTATAAACTGGGAAAGGCTTAAGTGCATCCCTACAATAATTGAATTAAAAAAATGCAGAAGCATCTCTTCATAGGCTTAATTCAGACAATATTTTCATAAAGCTTCATGCATACTGATCAAACCAACCAAGTTCCTTAGCGATATAACAAACTGTCAGGCAGTTTAATGCTACCAAAACTGAAACATTTGGGTTTCAACTCCGAGAGACTACAAAGTAAGGTACATTTGCAGTGTATATTAGATACATACAGAACTCTTGGAATTATATATCCTTTCATCTTTAGCTGTGTTGCAAACTTTAAATATACATAGTAAGAACCTTAAAGATGAACTTGAAGCTAGATAAAAAGTTAACCTTGCAGTGGAGCCTCTTCTCCGAGGCAAGAGTTAAATGCGCGTTTTGTCTACGGAATGATGAAGAAGGTGAATTACTTACCTTATTCTTCTCTTTACCGGAAGCCAGTGTTCTCTTTTTCTGTCCAATTCTGCAGGAATGTTTGCAGACCCTTGGCATCCTGACATACAATACAGGGCCGCTGGACTGAGAGCTGCAATCAGTCGGGCAGCAAAAAGAAGAGGCTTTTGGGAACTAGTCTTTTGAAAAGGGAGATGCTTTTAGGAGTTAGGAATAAGAAGCATTTCATCTTAATCATCATCCCCTAGAAAAAAAGAAAAAGAAAATCAAGCATTTAACCCTTGCACTGAGGAGGGGGGCCCATTGCAAGGGTCAATTTCTCCAGCCTAGGGCTCAGCTTTAAAATTATGCAGCTGATGAACGCCAAGGCTATAGTGTATGAGATATTTCACTAAGCACATCTTTGGTGGTAATGGATTTTGTGTGCACTAATATCAGACAGACAAGAGTAGCCCTTAAAACATCCCCTAGGCTCTGGTTAAAGCGACTGTGGATTTCAAAGTGTTGCCAAGTGCAATATTTAATTAACCTTGTCTAAAATATACCTAGATCACAGTAGTGTTACTGTCAGTATCAGTGCACTGACCTGGCACAGTTATTTTAATTAAGCTTTGTCTAACTGCTTTGTCTCCCTTGTGATACCACAGGGGCTCTAAATATTGATCTGGATTTTGCAAAAAAAAATGTGTCTGTATCTGATAAGCTAGATTACTGTGCTTCCCTGTTTGTGATGAACTGTATAGCCTGTCAGTTCTATGCTATATGTGCTTGATAGATGTGTCCAAGATCTCAAAAGGCATGTTAATACCTGTGTGATGGGTGTTATCATAGCTATTGTACTAACTGTCCCAGAGATGTCAAGGCTTCTTTCCTTTTTTTAAAAATAGAAAAAAAAAAGTGTCATTTCACATAAATCCCGTTATCTCAGAACAAGATTTTTCTTATTAGATTACTAGGTTACTGACATGAAGGAGCCTTGCTAATAAATATATATATTTTTTTTCCTGCTTTTTTTTGGCTGCCAAGTACTGCAGCAAGGGATAAAATACCAAGTGCTTGGAGAGTCGGACATCTGCTCTGACACACAAGCCCGGGTCTCCAGAAGTCTAACCTCACCCCACCTTCATATCCTTGTACACTAAAGCTGGCTATACACCGATAGATTTTCTGCAGACTTTCTATCGTCAGATGGAAAAAGTGCAACAGATTTCTCCATCTACGCTAAACTGTGTAGATGGAGGAATCTCCCGCTTGGCCAAGCTCCAGTATCTTGCTAGTCGGCCCTGCTGGCTCTTAAAATACCTGAACAATCTGATTGTATGCAGGCATTGTTCAGGTATTTTGAGAGGCAGCGAGGCTGACTAGCAAGATGCTGAAGCTTGGCCCAGTGGGAGATTCCTCCAGCCACACAGTTTAGCGTAGATGGAGGAATCTGTTGCACTTTCCATCTGACCACAGAAAGCAGATAATCTATAGGAGTATGGCCAGCTCAATCCAATCAAGACTGTTCACACTCCCTGAGCAGCTCTGTTGATTAGATAATTGTGCAGGAAAGCCTATCCAACTAGCGTCCTCCCGTTACCCTAAGCTCAGTATACCGCGAGCTACAGCTCTACAGATCTACAGCTGAGTGATGCACAAATAAGATCCATTTTTGGTATTAGTTAGGGTACTTAAACGCATTTTTAAGATTTAACTCCAGAGTTTAGTGTGACTTTAAGATCTGCAATAATGTTTCTAAGATTGCAATGCATCACAATGACCTGTAGGGGTTTGTTTTTCTTCAGACAAATTTAATTTTCACTTTTAAAAGATAAGAGCCTTTTTTGCCCTTCAACCTAAAATATCTTACCAAAGTTGTATACTTATCGGTGTCCTGTGGTCTCTGGCATTTGTTTACATCCTTCATGAAAATGTGAACTGGCCATACCTGTACAGTAGCTCCCAAGACATCTAAAGGCCATCTTTTGTGGACAGGTACATTTGGGAGCAGGTCCCATAGAAGCCTATGAAACATAATACAGGCACGGCCAGTGAAAAGAAGATACAGGTGACTTGCATACTTGCATCTGGGAAGGTGGGGGTACGTTTAGGTTGAGTCGTGCAAAAGGGATAGGTGCACTTTCTTTGGAAGGGCACTTATTCTTTATGAATGGAAGGGTGAGAAGTTGGTAAGTATTAGTATAATAAACTTAACTACTAAAATTCACAAACAGGAGTTCTCTTTCAGGCCAGACAAAGTGGTTGATGTAGGAAAAGCATGTTATTGAGGAAATCACATAGTAATAATCTTCCACTTGTAATTTCTTTAGTCTAAGTTTAAAAATTAATAACATTAGGATGCAAACTGAAAGAAGTTTTCCAACTAGACTTTTTATACACATCAGCCCCAATATTTTGCTGTAAACCTATCAAGAAAAAAATCAGGTATGAATTAAAATAATGCAGAAATTTCCGGCAATATAAATATACGAAGTGTAATTTGGCAGCATTGTCCACATCACACAATGAGCAACTTCCTTAAAAGGACTATTTCATAAAGCTATCATGTGTAATTTATTTTGGCGCTCTACTTTTCATTACTCTAAAATTCACTTATTAATCTGTAAATAACACAAGTGTTTCCCTAGCAATGAGTGCACTGGCGGCTGTCTCCTGTGGATACCATGCTATTTATTAATGTTAGCACAGCGATCCTCTAAGTGGGTAAATCAGCAAACAAATTTTTATTACCCCTATTATGATGCACTTCAATGAACTTCATACAGACATGGACAATTAGCATTATTGTTCAATTAGAGAGCAGACCGTTGTGAATGTGCATTATGCAGAGCCGGCATGCTGTAAATAAGAAATCAGTATCAATGCTTATGTGCAAGTTTATGAAACATAGCTTTTCAGCAAAATATACATCTAATGACAGTGTGCTGTACCTGTCTGTTGTATTATCAATACATTCATCACTGGCCATGTTCCTGATCACAAACAATGGATGAGGAGATCTGCCTGTTGCTTGAATCATGTGATCCTGGGACCCACTACAATATTTCTGTAGCATAAACGTACACAGCCAGCACAGCAACTTGAGGTCACTGCCTTCGCCTGGCTCTGAGCAGATGACGGCGAGTCCCCTTGGTTGCTCTAGAAGGCCCTCTTTTCAGGCTTCTATCTGATGTTCGGAAATTGCTACCATAAGAGAACATGTGCAGGATACCTTGTCCACAACACCAGGAATAATTCTTAAGGCCTCCCAGATTAAAGCTGATGACACTGAATGTCGCTTGACAATTGATAATGGCCTGCAACCATTATGCCTGTTTGGTTTTTTTTTGGGGGGGGGGTTAGTGTTTTAGGAGTTTTAATACATTTTCCTCATCTCTGCAAAGAAAAATTCTAACTACCAGAATTGTATTCTGCATTCAAGATACTCTGCGCACCAGGGATATTTTTTCTTCAGTGATTTCAGTCAATACTTTACAAACACTGCTTGAGCTAGTCTCCACACAGCAGCTATCAGGGCTGGTGTATCCTAAGTGAAAGCATTGGAGTATGTAAGTGAACCTGAGGCTCTACTTGTGGCTCTTTCTAGACCTCTGTGTACTATGCTAGTTAGCTACAGAGTGCTCTCTATGGCCAGAGCCGTGGCAAAGAGTAGAATGTGACTCTCAGGTCACTGGGTTCTGCATTGTCATTTTCCAGACCCCAGTGGACGGTGTTAGTTAGCCATAGAGCACTCTCCAGGGTCAGAGTTGTTGCACAGCCTCTGTTGTTACCTTGTTACTGAGGACTTACACAATGAGTATCATTGAGTGCCATTTAAAAATTTCCCACCACTGCCATTTTGTAGTCGTAATGGTTAAGGCTGAGGCAACTGAGCGCTGACTTCATGTGCTAGATGGAGTGTATACATGCACAAGCAACTTCCTGCTGTTGCTACTGCCTTTACTGGGCTTCATGGATCCACTGTTTTCTGGTCTCCCTCCACTTCCCACCTTCCATAACTTGGTCTCTCCCGCGCCTTTGAGCATCCTTAGCATTAGCTACCTGAGTTTTTAAGTAAGCAAGGACTTGCCTCTCGTTGAGCATACTGGCTGTCCGCCACAAGGTGCAACATATCTCCTAATAAACATACAGAGGAAAGAACCACTGCAATGTATGATCTCAGTCCATACTCCTCCATTGTGTATAGAGGCAATTTCTTGGTATCTCAAGTAGGGTCTGAAGACATTTAATATCCACTTTGGAATTTGTATTGGTGTTTAGCACAATTAATGCAGCAATTTGCTTGCGGTGATTCCAAGTGTGCTTTGGCGCATTCCACAACAGAATCCAGTTGTGACACTAATTGATCTCCACCTCTAAGTGTGCCTGAGACCCCTATTGTTATCTCTGATTCAGACTCAGAATCTACTCCTTCTTCTGAAGAGCCTATATTTCAGCAACTTCCATACATCTCAGCTTTACAAGGAGTCTTTGATACTCTGATTGATGCAGTGCTTTCCCAGCAATTGGAGGATCGGCCATGTTCCAGACATGGTTGTCTTTTAAAGCTGTTGCTCCAAAGACCTTCCTGATACACACAGTATGTAAATTCTTCCTCTATGAGGATTGGGAACAACCTGTGGAATAATGTCTTCCCTGTCTTCATGAGCTTTTTTCATTTGAAAGAAATCTAATTGGTAAGTGGGCTTTACCTACTGTTTCTTTCCCTATTTTTGCGGGTAATTGCGTCTATGGTTGCGGCTGAGGGGTTGTTAATGTGAAATGGAGAAAAACTTTAAGGTCTATGAAAGAGAAAGAGATTTCATGACTTTCTGGATCAACAGGTATCTTTTCCTTTGAGGGCCTGCATCTTCTGAATACTGTGGCAGATTTACACCCTACCAACAGCACTGATATGTCTACTCTAGTGCTTGTTTTTTTTCTTAGCTTCCCCATTGTGGAATGCTATAGAGACCCTCAGTCAATGTTTTCTTGCAGTTCCCTGCTTAGCCAAGGACTCTGCTACCTTACAGGGTAATATCCTTTTTTTATTAGTTCTATTTTCACAGGGAAGTGCTGACATTAACATTGGGGGAGGGAATAAAATGTTATCCTTTAATGTCACTAACTGTGTGGATGGAGGAATCTCCCACTGGGCCAAGCTTCAGTATCTTGCTAGTCAGCCCCGCTGGCTCTCAGGACACTTGAACAATGCCTGCATCCAATTAGATTGTTCAGGTATTTTCCTTTTGCTTGGGCATACCTTATTTATCCATCCATCATTTCCCTGAAGAGAAAAGAAAAGGGTATTTAACATAAGTCTCTGCTTTTACCTGGCTGGTCTTTTTGCTTGGACATTCCTGGTCTGTCCAACGTTCGTTTCCCTGCAGTTAAGGGTCATTGGTTCCCAGTAAACTCCTTTTTTGTTAAACACCTTAGCTGTTAGAACAATAAACTATCTGTTTGTCACATTGTCAGTTAATATCCATCATTCTTTCCGGTAACAGTTCCCCTTAGAGGTGTTTACTTGTCCTAGTCTGGAACACTAGGTTCATCCTCAGTGTTCTTTTCTTTGTTCTTACTGTAAAATAATTTTCTGAAAGTTCAATGAGGGACACAGATCTTGTCCCTCTGTATTAAGGACTTCTATACTGCTTGCTGGCTTTAACACTTTTTTTTTTCTGCACATATTCACCCAGTATCCTTTAGTATATACTAACCAAAGTCTGGCCAAGCAACTTATGTTCTCCTTCTTTACTTTAAAGTGGATCTTGCACCCAAATGGAAGGTCCATTTTTTTTTTTTTTAAATAGTGGCTCACCACCCACGCCAAAACTGCACATTTCATCCTTAAAAAAACAAAAGTATATACACATCAGATTCTTTATTGCTTGGTTCTTCTAAATAATTTCAAGTGGATCTGTCTATTGTGTAAAAATTGCTAATTTATTTATCCAGGCAATGCAGATTCATGAATGGTATTATTATCTGTTGATTGTATGTGAAAGTATGGGGTTTTAGCACAGTCCTACTGACCCTTCAGTGCTTTTTTGTCAAACTGTAAAAAGCAGCAATACATGAAATAAAATGGCATCTCATACGACCTTCATCCTATATAAAGCTTGGCAGTAGTGATCTCTCTTTAAAGAAATAACCTCTATTGAGTGCCTTTCTCCCTTACCGTCATCCTTTTTCTTGCTCTCCTTCTGTCATTTGCCATTTTTCTTTCTTTTGTTCTCTCTCAATCTTTTGCTCTCCCTCTCTCTCTTTATCTCTGTTTCAGGAGGTAGCATGAAACAGAGAAATAATTGCAAACTTAAAAATGGTGTCACATTCTTCAGACTAAAACAGCCAGACAGCATGTGGGCACACTGGTAGAGCCAAATACAGGCTGCACATTAGAGGAAACCAATTTATAGATATACAGTCTCATTATGAATGCCTTAGGGGTTTCTTCTGGTTTGTCTGGAGATTCTTTTTATGCATTTTATTATTTTAGAAGTTTTGCATATTGACCACATCCATTGGTATACTGTATATGATACAGCTAAGTGCATAGCTTAGTTACATAAAATAAGCTGATTTTCCTGCAAAATGACTTGTAATTCTGTGCTGGCAGTTTTGTAATTTGGGCACCTCTTTTGGAAAATGACTACAGCTTCCTGTTTTACTTGCCTTCTATTTGTACAATGATACAATGATTCAATCACAATGTGATGAAGATGTTGAAGGGTATGTCAACCCTAAGGCCTCACCCACACGAGAAACGGCCAACACGTACAGCTCCGTGCTGCATGCACAGCTGTATCGGGCAGCTCCCAGGAAGGACAGGTGCTGCGTGTCATTAGTACGCAGCCCCTGTCCTTCTCTATGGGACTATGCGGCCGTACTCCGCCCCTCGCTCACCCGCCCTGCACGTCCGTGCTGGTGAGCGTACTCGTACACTGACAGGATGGATCCTGTCTGCGTCCGAGCCGGGACACACGCACCCGTATGGACATGCAGGAGGGTGAGCATAGGACGGTGTACGCCCGCATAGTCCCATAGAGAAAGACAGGGGCTGCATATTAATCACACCCACCACCTCTCCTTCCCGTGAGCTGCCCGATACGGCTGTGCACGCAGCACAGAGCTGTACGTGCCGCTCGTTTCTCGTGTTATTGAGGCCTAACAATGAACTTCTTGCATTTACTCCCTTTTAGTCTGTTAACTATACCAATTAAAAGTGTTATCTTGTGTAGTATTAATAGCCCTGTCAAGTCCAACTCCTTGAACAGAATACCCACAATGTTATGTAGATGAGGAGAATGGAAAGTGTCCTCTAGTCCAAACACTTCCTGTCCTAAGGTAACAACACTGCTCCTCTATTTATGCAGTATAGTGAGTGCACGTTGTCACCCTAGGACAGGAAGTATGCTACTGGTAAGATCACCAGCTGAAACTAAAATATAAAAGAAGTCCAAAAAAAAGGAAACTCATTCAGCCAAAACATCCAAGGACTGGTAAACTGTATTTAAACACAAGAACAAAAATGTAACACATTGCAGCTTAACTGTCCAATGAGCAAGCTGGATGTGGAATTGTAACACTAGGAGCTACCATGCTATAATAACAAAAGGGGTGCCAACTGGCCCTACGGTGTGACAGAGGTGTGCAAATTATAAGCCAGGTCCAAATTTAAAAAAGGTGTACAAAAAGTCTTTAAAAAATATACAAATATGCCAGTAATTCAACCCCCCAAAACCTGAATCTGCAACTACTAGAGATCTACAGACTTGTGGTGTGATAAAATACCATATCTGATCAAATAGATGAAATAAAATAAGTGAGTTTAGTGTCACTTTGACTATTGCATAAAATTAACTTTTGTCCAATACCTAAAACATGGTGTCAAATAAAAAGGGGGTATTAGGCCATAATTGTGGTATGGTGTTTTATCACAACACAATTCTGCGGCTCTGTAGTCGTCACAGATTGAGCTTTTTTTTTTCTTTTTTTTTTTGTAGGTAAACTAGTTCACATTTTAGTATATGTTTCTGTTGCCTATTTAGCCATTTGACTGGTGTTCCACTTTAAGAGTGACTGGCACTCCGTCCGCAAAGGGCAATTTGTACAGATTCCCTTGGCCAAGAAACAAGGTGGCACTGGAAATTATATGTAAATACTGGAAAGAGCGATGGAAAAATGTATAAGTCTCAGCATGACAGAATGTTTTAATGTGTGATTTCTATAGTCGAGGCAGAATGTATAATGCTGTTTACCTCTCTTGTTAGGATTTGAAGGCTGTGCTGTCTTACCCTCAGTACCCAGGGGAGTTCCTGCACCCTGTGGTCTATGCCTGCACTGCTGTGATGTTGTTGTGCCTGTTCGCTTCTATTATCACCTACATTGTGCACCACAGGTAGGACGCCTCTTTTTTTCCTACTTTACTTACGTAAGTATAATTATGACATTTTTCTGAATTGCTTGTTAAATTGCAGTGTTGCTAATATACTGGGGACAATACAAAACGCCTGAGCTGGCTATAGACTTACAGAGGAGATGTTTCCTGAAGCACAATACAATTTAAAAGCATCCTTAATATTTTACCAATAAACAATATTTTTTGTTCGGTCTCCATGGATGTCCTGTGCCCTCATACTAGCGGAAATAAAACTTGAGGAACCTAGATTTTATAGTTAGCTGCCAGAAGAGCCTCAAAAAAATCTTTCTATATTCTTTTCAATGTTTTGAGAGCTGGTAGTATACATTATTGTTTTGCATTGCTTAACAAATAATATGTGTTGTGTTTATGTAAACAACACCTAAAATTTTGTTTTGGAAAACAAGATGGCAAGGACAGAGATACACATTTGCAGCATTTTACTACTACCAAGATAGCAGCTGTGTCATTGTGCATGTGTAGGTGATGTGTATGTACCATCTATACATGATTTAAAAGGGCAGTGCAAAGTTTGGGATGTTTAGCCACTTGAATGCCAGCCACCATTTTAAAATGACACAGAGATAGCGTCTATTTGTCCCAGCTCCGTTTAAAAGCGGCAGCCAATCTCTTCGGCTCCTGCTGGCACCAGCACTGGAACTGCTGGCTGTGTTTGACAGTTGTGATGTAGTGCTAGGTCTAGGAACTTGAAAGATCAGCTATTGGACTTTCCAGTGCTTCTACAGCTCACTCCATAGGGGCGCACTATAGAAGCAAATGTGAACAGTATGCTTCCGTATAGTGTTTACGTCAGGGGTGAAGTGCTGTCACGACAATTCCTCAGAGTACAAAGACAGGGACAGAGCTCTAAAGCATTCCTTAGCAGCACTAGATATACGGTATTATATACACACATATTGGGGGGAATGTATCAAAAATGGAGCAGACAAAATCTGGAGCAGCTGTGCATGGCAACCAATCAACTTCTCTTTTCAGTCCGTTCAGTTAAGATTTGAAAATGAAAGGTGGATGCTGATTGGTTTCCATGCACAGCTGCTCCAGATTGTCTGCTCCAGTTTTGATAAATTACCTTCATTGTGCATCTATCTATCTATCTATCTATTCCTAAAATTAAACAAAAATATTGCCTCCCCATATTAATCCCTAGACCTCTGGATGACATTTGTGTTCACTGCAAAAGCATTAAATGCTTATGCAAGTGAACACAATATAGTATGAATTTTTAGCAAACCTGTGAAAAAGTCCTTAACCAGAAAATCGCCATCATGCTAATTTGTGCTCCTTGTCAACTCGACTTAATCTTATCTTAATGGTGTGCTAACAATTTGCACAGTTTTTTTCCCCTGCGAGCCTCCCAATGTAGAGTCAAAAGAGGAATAACGCTCTTCTACCGTAAAATGCAGATAGTCACTTTGAGCTTTAGACTTCCTCTACGTTACATAAAAGTCACACTAATATGACATAATTTTATTCAACAGACTTTGTTGATTATATTTTGGGGTAACTATATGGGGGCACGCAGATTACATAAACGCTGCGATACGAAAATTTACAAAATGCATCTTTTAATTTTTTTTTTACTATTCATTCATAATAAACACGAAGAAAATAAACCATATGTACCAAAATAGCTACCCAATTAAAGCCCTATTTGTCCTGAAAATAGAATATATTACATTAGGGCAGACTACAAAATCTAAATAATATGTGCAGAACCGAGATGTTGCCAAAGTGAAAAAAAGAAAAAACACTCTGGGACTCGGGGATTCAGGACAAAAAGGCCTGGGGACTTAAGTGTTTAATAATAATAATTATTATTATTATACAGGATTTCTATAGCACCAACAGTTTGCACAGCGCTTTACAATATAGGGAAGACATTACAATCACAATACAAATCAAGACAAGATGGTAAGGAGGGCCCTGTCCGTGAGGGCTTACAATCTAAAAGAAGAGGGGGAAGTGATACATGAGGAGGGAGCTGTGTGGGGATGAATTGTTTGAGAACGTGGTGGTTGAGCAGTTAGGTTGAGTTGGGATAGGCTTCCCTGAAGAGATGGGTCTTCAGGGAATGCCTAAAGGCAGAGATGGGTCTTCAGGGAATGCCTAAAGGCAGTCAAGGTGGGCGACAGACGGACAGGTTGGGGTAAAAAATTCCAGAGGATGGGTGAGACTCTAGAGAAGTCCTGGAGGCGTGCATGGGAGGAGTGGACAAGGGGGCTGGAAAGCAGGAAGTCTTGGGATGAGCGGAGCCGACGGTTAGGGTGATACTTTGAGACCAGGTTTGAGATATAGCCGGGGGCGGAGTCGTGGATGGCTTTGTAACTGATTGTTAATATTTTGAATTTTATCGTTTGGGCGAGTGGAAGCCAGTGCAGGGATTGAGAGAGGGGGGTTGCAGACACTGAACGGTTTGTTATGTGAATGAGTCTAGCAGCTGCATTCATGATAGACTGAAGGGGGAATAGCCTGTGTAGTGGAAGGCCAATGAGGAGGGAGTTGCAATAGTCAAGACGAGAGATAACAAGCGAGTGGATGAGTCATTTTGCGGTTTCTTTGCGGAGGAAGTGGCGTATTTTGGAGATTTTACGTAGGTGAAGGCGGCAGGATTTGGAGAGTGATTGGATGTGGGGAAGAAAGGTGAGGTCCGAGTTAAGGATGACACCTAGGACCTTGGCATGGGGAGGGGTGGATAGTTATGTTAACAATCTGTCAGGGATACCGGCACAGGTGACCCCACACCTGCGCAGGTACCCACACAGGCAGACCAAACACTTATGACCACACCGGACAGGGCAGAATGTTTTATATACAGTTTAATCAACAGCAAACTAAACAACACCCAAAAGCAAACATAAATAAGTAACATCACCCAGACTACTAGCAGGTAAAGGCAACAGGAGGACAAGCAGGTAATGGCAACAGGAGGAAAGGCAGGTAATGGCAACAAGAGGACAAGCAGGTAATGGCAACAAGAGGAAAGGCAGGTAATGGCAACAAGAGGTATCTAGGCCTGCAAATGGGTAACCGGGCTCAGGACACAAACAGGGTACAGGACTGGTAACAGGACTCTGGACGGAAAGCAGGATTCTCCGGAACTGGTGACTCAGGGTTCAAGTTTCATGAAACAGGAAACGATACTGAGCCATCATCCTGACTGCAGGGAGGGTTTAAATATCCTCCCAGGAAGCACCAGGTGATGGCTAAGTACTGGCAGCTGGGAAACACCCGCAGGTGAGCACTGGAGCTGCAGGTCTCCGCTCCTGCGCCACCTAGAGGCGCTCTGGATCCTAACACAATCTCAAGGGAAAAGTTGGGGGAAGGTGCACGGGCAGGAGGAAATATCAAGAGCTCAGTTTTCGAAAGATTGAGTTTTAAGAAGTGTTGCGACATCCAGACGGATATGTCAGATAATAGATCAGTGACACGAGAGGACACTGAGGGGGAGAGTTGCGGAGTAGAAAGATCGATTTGAGTGTCATCGGCATAGAGATGGTATCGGAAGCCATGTGAGGTTATTAACTGACCAAGGGAGGAGGTGTAGATAGAGAAGAGAAGGGGTCCAAGGACAGAGCCTTGGGGAACCCCTACAGAAAAAGGAAGAGGAGGGAAGGAGTTAGATTTGTAGGTGACACTAAAGGAGTGCTTAGATAGGTAGGAGGAGAACCACGAGAGAGCAGAGTCTTGTAGCCCAAGTGACTGGAGTTTTTGGAGGAGGAGCAGGTGGTCAACAGTGTCAAAAGCAGCAGAAAGGTCTAATAGCAAGAGTAGGGAGTAGTGGCCTTTGTTTTTGGCAGTGAGTAGGTCATTAGTGAGTTTTAGGAGGGTGGTTTCAGTGGAGGTTAGGGGGCGAAAGCCAGATTGTAAGGGGTCGAGAAGGTTGTGATCAGCGAGGTGGCGGCTGTAGATTAGGCATTCTAGGAGTTTGGAGGTGAATGGGAGTAAGGAGATTGGTCTGAGATTGTTGAGGTCAGTAGGGTCCATTGAGGGTTTTTTGGGTATTGGGGTGACCAGGGCATGCTTCAGAGGGGAGGGAAATATTCCAGTAGAGAGTGAGAGATTGAAAATGTGAGCAAGAGAGTCTAGGATAGAGCAAGAGGGTGACTGAAGTAGCGGTAATAATAGTCAATACAAAAAAGTAAAAAAAAAAGTGGTAGTGTGGATATAAGGATACTAGATAAAAGCCACTTTTACATATCTGTGTTTGTCTCAAAAGTAATAACAAATGCTTACATGCAAAATTGTGTCAAATAAGTGGATGTTGAGCACTGATGCCTAAGCAACACTACAGACAAAAGCAGTCATGTTACCAATCTGGTTCTTTTAAGGTGCCCATACACCTGCTGATTATCGTACGATAATCGTGGGAAATCCCGCGATCGTATGATAATCGGCAGGTGTATGGAAGGCGTGCAACCGTTTCTACTGTACGGTCGCATGTCTTTTGTCTTATGAGCAGGTTTGTGGCCTGCTCGTAAGACAAATGCCGCACGGGCCGGTGTGCGCAAGAGCCCACTGCACGTTCAGCATTGCAGTCATTGGGAGCCCGCCCCTCAGGGCTTGCGATGATCGCTAGTACAATCTGCTTATCTAAGATGGGCAGATTGTACGTTTTTTTAATTACCTTACAACCATCGCAAGACAAAAGTCTTGCGATGGTTGTAAGGTGTATGGGCACCTTTATTCTCTAGTGCAACAGTGGCTGAAAGTATTAACAGGTGTGCACTTCTACCTCCATTCCAGATAAAGCCCAGCATTCCCTAAAGCTGTCAATACCTTTAAGCCAACATGTGCAGCACTGCAAGGAGAGGATGACAACGCTGCTGAATTTTCAGCAGCAATCTAGCAGCCTTGTTTACTAGACATGTAAATTAAATTTAGTTCTAAATGGAGATTTGGACAAAATGTTGTGAATTTGGACATAGAGACGAGTCTGGGCTTGGTCCAAACCCAATTCGCCTAAGTTTGCCCAAGCCCGCTCAAAACACTGACTGTCATATCCTCCTCCCAAATAAAAATCTCCCCAACAGTCATACAGTCAGAAATAAAAATATGGCAGTCCTGACATTTTGCAACTTACATCATTACTTAACACAAGAATAAAAATGTAATATATTGCAATATATTACCAATCCTTAGATGTGGTGGCTGCATTCATTTTCTTCTTTCTTAGTACAGGTACAAAAATACCTGCTGCCCCAGCAGTGCCCTCATCACTTAATGGACTGATCTGGAAAAATTAAACAATGTAATCTTTTATAAATTACTAATCCCATCATGTCCCATGTAATGAAGATGAAGAAAAGCAGACATGTAAGTCCAGACTGGGGGGCAACTATGGCTTCTTCTATAGATACAGTGAACAGGAAGTGTGTTTTATTCGCAGGATAACAAAACATTAAAGAAAACAAATGCAGCCACCACATTTAAAGACAGAATAATATAATTTTTTGCTATTTGGATATGCTTTAAACCCATGGTTCTCAACTGGTGGGTCGTGACCCAAAAGTGGGTCGCGGCCCCATGTCCAGTGGGTCGCCACATGCCTTCCACTTTTCTAGGTGAGAGTATCCTTGCCCCTCCCTTAGAGAAGCGCTGTCAGTTCTCGCACCGAGCAGCCATTCAAAAATATGATGCCCGGTGCCGAGTGTGGACTTGAGGAGGGGTGGGGCTATGGCCGCGAGGGAGCTCCATCCATACGCGCATTGCTTACAGCTCATCACTTTCTGGCTCTCGGCACCTCTACGGGCGCGCACGGGAGCTTTACAAGCAATACACATATGGATGGAGCTCCATCACAGCTCAGCAGCCCACACTGGACCCCAGGTTGAGGATCCGCTCCAATTTGCATAATGGCAACCGAAACGCACCTCCTGCCCACAGTTCAATCGCCTGCACCGGAAAGCGCAGTACCACAACAGGGAACATTGCAGTGCAACTTGGGTCGCGACTTAATGACCGAGGACAAATGTGGGTCCCAAGGTTAAACAGGTTGAGAACCACTGCTTTAAACATTAAAGTGAAGCGCCCTTTAGTCTTAAAGATGGCATTACGTCTTCATAGGGTCTGTCCTATGAAAGGTGATAGAGTTGCTTGCAGATTGGCTATTTTGTCCTATTAATTTGTGGTTTGGGAGATAAAAGTTTGTCTTTTCCAACAGCTGTGTCTACAATGACCTGCATGATTCCTGTCTAAGATACTTAACTGTGTTCCTTATATCTCTAGATAAGGTGAACAGTTAACAAGCCAGTCTGTCTCACCCAGGAGACAATTCTTGACATCTTTATCTCATAAAAAGTGCATTCCAGTTTATTAGCCCGTATTGTCAACTCAAAACAAATCTGTCCCTGTGCAATACACAGTGAGCTGCCATGATCCTTTTAGTTAAAAGCAAAGAAGGGAGAACCAGCAAGGGGCAATATCCCTCAGGCCGCTTTTGTTCTGACAAAAAAGGACCCGCAATGAAAAGTTGAAAAGGGGCCTGTTAAATACTGCATGTTCAGTACATAGCTAAAGCCCATGGAAATAACGCTTATCTAAACCCAAAAGCAAAAATGTCATGTATTGCAGCTTATCAATTCTGTGGTGACTGCATTAGTTTTCTCTCTTTAAGCCTCATTCACGCAGCAATAATATGCCATAATATGCCAGCTGTAGCAAGAATCCAGATGCTCGTGGCACGATTCACAGGTGGATGAGAATAGTTGCGGTCACTTAATCTGTTCAAAGCAATGACAGGCTGACAGTGTCCGCAGATGGCCACCGATGTTTGGATATAGTCACACATGCAGCGATTGTCTGGGATTAGGGACAGATGATCACCCCTGGATGCAAGCAGTTTGTGTTAAGGGGAGATTATCTGTCCCACAGGTAATCTCTTAGGCAGTTAGGACCACACTTTGCAGAGGTGCCTTGACGGTGGCAGTGTGGCTTCTACATATTATTGGCCAAAAGTTTGTGCAACTAAAACCTCTGTTTTTAACATATACTGTTGACAGGGTAATTCGTTTTGTTGCAGGCCAACTGGCATGTGCTCTGGGGATCTTTTTGTGTTTTGTCATCTCTTAGGCAGGCAGTGTCCTTGTGGAAAAAGCCTTTAAAAAAGCTAATTCAGCCACCACTGAAAAGGATTGGTAAACTGCAATATATTAAATTGTTTGGGTTTAGATATGCTTTTGAAAAAGAACTATGGGGTAAGTGTTTTTCCCCATAGTTCTCTTTAGGGTCATGGGAGGACATATACTAACCTCCTCCTGTGACCTAAAGCTCAGTATATAGCGGCCTATTGCCTGCTATATACTGAGAGCGCCGCAGCCGGGACGGATCCCGACAATACTGTCCGGATCCAATCAGCTGCGTGAGTGACAGCTGGCTCTGCCTATGCAGAGGTTGTACCAGCTGTGCCTGCCCCCTGTGTCTGTCACCGCTCCCCGCAGGGATTCCCCCCCCCTCCTCCTTCTTCCTCTCAGCACTGGAGGATTGGAGAGGAGGGGGGGGGGAATCCCTGCGGGGAGCGGTGACAGACAGTCACCACTCTTTGTAGGTAGATGATCAGAATGTGAGTGAGCCACGGTATGTGTTCGCTCACTTCCTGATCGATGCAGCCGACCTGTGACAGCTTCTTTGTCACAGGTCGGCTCTAACTATGAGGATGAGTGGAAATCTCACCTCATAGTTCTCCTTTAAGAAGCTGTATGAATGGTATTGCTCCCCACAAATAACAATTGAACAGAGCTTACAACATCTTTCAGAGACCAAACATAACCTTGTCTATCCCACAGGTGAGTAAAGCTGTTAAATCAGAATCATTAGCTCTCATTCAACTCTTCATTCTTTTCTATAAACTGCAATTACAGTAAACCGGTAACATGATATCCAGATGTGCACAATAAAGCCATGTTAATACAACCCATATACTGTAAACAAATGAACCATAAAATGAACACTCATGTACCTTTTTATGCCATGACAAGGTGTTGGATACAGCATCATTGTAAACCTTTCGTTACCACATCCATGTACACCATAAATCCTTAAAAACGTAGATGCCGAGTCAAGGTCAACACAAAGTGTTCACCAATAGGAAAATAGGAGGTTAGCTAAATGGTGCACATAAACAACCAATTACCTTTGAGGCTTACGTAGGGAAAGTTGATAATGTATAAGAACAACTTTAAACATGAAGTATATAGAAAAAGACCACGTGGTCAATCATGTTTGCCCCTTCTTAATTGATTTTTCTTTTACCTTTCAGTATAGATTTAGGTTTGTCCCAAGCGTGTTTAAATTTACTTTGTTTTAACAGACTCATTACTTCTGCTAGAAATCTGTTCCAATTAGAGAGGAGTCTGGGTTTGGTGCAAACCAAGTTCGCCTATGTTCACCAAGCCTGCTCAAAACTCTGACTGACACTCCCGATACAATCAGTGGTGGCAGTAACAGCAGGGGCATTCCCTGCCGCTTTTTGATGTATACCTGCACCTGCATAAAATGTTTAAATTCCTGCAGAATCAGCTGGTCCCCTGGTGCTGGCCCTGATATCCTGTTTTAGGGTGTCTCCTTTCCCTTGCAGGGTCCTATGGAGCCACCCTTGTGTGTGCTAGCAAGCTGTGTGTCTACACAAACACACAGGAACAGCAAAGCAAGACACTCTCATTCTCCCCACTCCTCCTTCCTCTAAACTGGTAGATGGAGAGCTGCTGGAGACTGTGCTGTCCTTTGTAATGTACTGGAAGTCAGGGAAGCAGAGCTGATTTAGTTGGAGCCAACTGTATGTAAACGTGATGACTGTATGTGTTTGGGCAATCATGTAAACAAATACTTTGCTGGGCAATGTATATGTGTTTGATCTGGATATACTATTGATAAAATAGGCCATGTCCCAGCATATGTAGCTGCTTGTTGTGAGTACAGGCAGCCAAATCAGGAATGTCGCTAAACTCGGGTAAAGAATGTAATATATTGCAGCTTACCAGACCTTACAGGTAGTAGTGTCGTTAGTTTCCTTATGGCAGGCTGCGTGACAACATGGGCCTTTTTTCTCCTCTTTATCCGGTAGAGAGCAATGCTAAATGTAGCAGAGACCACAGCCATCTCTTCGGGCCCTTTTAGACAGGCAACTTAAATTCCAATCTGCAGGGGATCTATGCACGGATCCCCAGCTGATCAAAACAGATGTCACCATTGTGATATCCGTGTCCATCCAATTTTTTCCTCCATTTTGCACCGGACCCGTGTTGGTCTGTGGGGAATTGGATATAAACAGACACGTGTCCATTTACATCACACTACCGATCCGGCACGATCAGGTCCGCCAAAACAGATCAATGATCAGTTAGTTTTTTTGGACCTGTTCAGGGGGTGGGGGTAACCTGATGTAAACGGAAACGCATCCTTTTAGATCCGGCTGACTAAAATCGGGCTCCTGAAAAACTGACTGGTCTTATGGTTCACAGAGAATAAATTAATATATGCAGTATATTTTTTAAATCCATAATAAACATAGAAAAATATGTACAAACTCTATAGCCGTCTCCTTTATGTATAGTCCCACCATTCAATGTTTATATGCCCTCAGACTCTTCTACAAAAGTAATTTAACCCGGAATAGTTTGATAAGCAGATACCGGCATAATGTAGATGTAAGCATAAACAGAATTCTAAAAATTCTATCTATTAAAAAGCTACTCAGTATTACTGCTACATAAAATGCACCAAACTACTACACTACTTTGCAGTAAAAAGCTGCTATTAAATACATAATAATTATTGGATTTTATCAGGGTCTGTTCTGTGGAGCGATCAATTTGCTTTTATGCTGCAGTGTTTCTGTTTAGCATTTAAGAGAAAAATATAATATGTATTCCTAAAGTCAGTTTACAATCTGGGGATGCTGTATAAAACACTGAATAGTTTTCTAAAGCATAGACATGTGTTTGCCAGGGATTATACTGTACAGGCAGCGTGTGTGATCCACACCTTTCTCTATTTATTCTGGAATAACTAAACTAATAAAAAGGAAATAAATGTTCACAAACAATAGTGATTTTGAAAGTGGAATTACAGTAAAATCCACTGGGGAGAATTCACCTCACTTCCTGTCCTGGTGATCCAGTTTTAGAGAGGGAGTAAGGAGAATCTTCCCACTAGTTAGAGACTGCTTGACAACCCCAACAGAGACTGCAACCTTTCCCCATGCTAATATTTTTTTTTGTTATTGCTGGTTGTATCTTTGTTGGAAGGATTTCCGATCACACATGGTGTCAGTGACCAATTATTCTGGAGGACCAAGTAGAGGTTCCATCCCTTTGCTAGCCAATTCAAAACAAAAAAAAAGTCTGGAGAGCTACTGTAGAGAGGTCACCATGAAATGAATGTCACATATAAAAATCCGTTATGCATTATTATTATACAGGATTTATATAGCGCCAACAGTTTGCGCATCGCTTTACAATATAAGGAAGACATTACAATTACAATACAATTCAGCACAAGATAGTAAGGAGGGCCCGCAATCTAAAAGGGAGGGGCAAGTGATACATGAGGAGGTAGCTGTGTGGGGATGAATTGTTTAATCTGCATATTTTTTATAAGGAAGTATGAAGAGAATCTATCACTTCTGTTTTTACATGTGTCATCTAAGACTTGTAATCTGTGTTGTAGACTACCAACATCAGACAATACTAGTTTTGGGGGAGGCACATCAATAGGCATGCCACTGTGTGTGTGACATGTATGAACAAAAGTGACATACTCTATTTAAAAAATGATGTGTGCAAACAAACACGAAGAAGCAATAAAATAAACTTAGGAAATCTGAAAAACTCTACTTATTGTACGGGAAGTGCCACTTGAAACCATGAGGTGTTTGAGCAGGTTGCACGGCCAAATTGTAATTTCTTTAAGAGCCAAGACACGTGGAACCTTTGGCTTGAGTGCATGTGGTCATAATATAAATCTAAGCCAATCCTGGTGCCACCATTATTTCAATAAAAAAATATTTGAAATAAACACCAAATTGATTGACAAATCCAATATCATGCATATATTTTCACCCCGAGGATTGTCTTTCTCAAAAGGTTTAATAAGGTTTGAGACATCTCATAGATATCCAGATCACTGCTTATGTTGATTTACAGCTTATACCTACCTTCTCTGATTGAGGTGAAAATGGGTGGATAGTCCTCATCACTAGTGATGGGCTCAGGCGTGTTCGCAGCTCCACGTGCCGAGCCCGCCAGGAAGCTGACAGCGCCAATCACAGGTACTGAGACATATCCCGATCTCTGCAGCTGCAGACCGGGATAATGTCTCAGTACCTGTGATTGGTGCTGAAGCGCTGTAAGCTTCCTGACGGGCTCGGCACGTGGAGCTGCGAACACGCCAGAGCCCATCATTACTCATCACCATGATATGCATTTTTTATTGATTGGATACAGAACAGGTGGCATTGTAAATACGGTGTGTATGTGCTGCATGAATTCATCTGAAAAAGCTTCTATTTCTAAGACATTTGGCTTGAACGCCAAACAAATTGACCGCATATAAACAAGTCAGAGTTATCAAGTAACAAGCTATCTGAATATGTCTTTCATTAAAAAGCCAATTTAAACAAGAAGTAAAATCTGTGCATGAACTGCTGTTAGCATCCAGAAAACATTGCAAATGCTTAAATCTAAAAATCTGCTCAATGGGGTTAATTTACTAAAGGCAAAATGGTTGTTCCCCTTTAAGAGGAATTTGCACTTTGCACAGGAATTTTCCCTTTGCTTAGTGAAGGAGGGGAAGCTCCGCTGACTTCCATCATCCAATTATGTTTTTTTTATTTTCCTTGCCCGTGATTGGGTGTTCTTTGCAAAGTGAATTTTTCATCATGTTCAGTAAGCCAAGGGAAAATTCCCTTGCATAGTTCACAGCCCACATGCTCCTCCATACTCATACTAGGTGATTTCTTCTCTTCCAGTGGCTAAATGGAGCAGCATGAGAGAAAGACAAAAGTTGAGTATGTGCTACTGGAAGACTGGGAAATGACTGCAAAAATAGGCCCTGTGCCCTGCATGGGAAAAGCATACCGTGTTTCCCCGAAAATAAGACAGTGTCTTATTTATTTTTTTTCACGAAAAAAGATACTAGGTCTTTTTTTCGGGGGATGTCTTACCTGGCTGCAGCTGTTCGCTCTGCCGTCCAGGGAGCCACAAACAGGTGGGCGGGCATGCGTGCGGGCGGGGGGGCGTGTCTGGCAGGGGGGGGGGAGGGAGCTGACTCTCCGCTTTGAACCATATACTGGAAGGTAATTGGTTCCCACCCCAAACTGCAAGCATTATGCGTGTATATGACTTCAGGAGATTGCAAGTTTTGTTGGGGAGCAAGAACTATAATGGCTCAATCTTCTTTGTACACTAGTGCAGAAAATGTAGCAGTGAAGTAAATATAACATCTCTGTTTGAGCATTTAACTCACTGTTGTCTGGTTTTTGTTTTTTTTTGTTATTGTAATGGGAGTTATAGATAAACTGAATCATGTATTACTCATGAAATTAGCCGTGTCATTAAAAATTTGATATTTTGACATTCAGTTTATTAAAACAGCCAATCACATTGATAATTTCCTATTATACTATTTGTGCTTTCTGATCTATGACACTTATCTTTTCTTTACCCTAATTTTCCAAACTACACCCAGGAGTCACACAATGGATATTGTGGCGTAATTGCTTCTGTTCCTTGATAATTTTAGTCATTATTGCCCATTTTATTAAATAGAAATGCAACACAATAAACACTTTAATATGCCAGTGGTATTATCTCATATTGTTCTTCTGATCTCTAGGCCTGTAATGTTCTTGTTTACAATTAAAGTTTCTAATCCTAGTTTCTGTAACCATGATAATAATAGAAAGGAAGTACAATTCTTCTCTTGTTGGTTGACAGAAAATCTAATTCTAACCTTCCTTTCTACCCACCATCACCATGCTTTGAATCTATTGCAAGGGCCACACTTCATGCTCTCCTTGAATTCCAAACCTTCAAGGGTTCATGTTCTACTCTGTAGACATCTGTTACTTTAGTTACCTTATACATTGTTTCATTCACTAATCTGCTTTTTTAATGGTCGTATTCCTCCATATAATCTCTTCTTCAGAATGCCTTTGAACCATCTCCCAACCAAAAGGAGAAACAGATGAGGGGGTGGCATGCGTGCGGTCGGATTTTTGAGTATTTAACTCACTGTTGTCTGGTTTTTGTTTTTTTTGTTATTGTAATGGGAGTTATAGATAAACTGAATCATGTATTACTCATGAAATTAGCCGTGTCATTAAAAATGTGATATTTTGACATTCAGTTTATTAAAACAGGCAATCACATTGATAATTTCCTATTATATTATTTGTGCTTTCTGATCTATGACACTTATCTTTTCTTTACCCTAATTTTCCAAACTACACCCAGGAGTCACACAATGGATATTGTGGCGTAATTGCTTCTGTTCCTTGATAATTTTAGTCATTATTGCCCATTTTATTAAATAGAAATGCAACACAATAAACACTTTAATATGCCAGTGGTATTATCTCATATTGTTCTTCTGATCTCTAGGCCTGTAATGTTCTTGTTTACAATTAAAGTTTCTAATCCTAGTTTCTGTAACCATGATAATAATAGAAAGGAAGTACAATTCTTCTCTTGTTGGTTGACAGAAAATCTAATTCTAACCTTCCTTTCTACCCACCATCACCATGCTTTGAATCTATTGCAAGGGCCACACTTCATGCTCTCCTTGAATTCCAAACCTTCAAGGGTTCATGTTCTACTCTGTAGACATCTGTTACTTTAGTTACCTTATACATTGTTTCATTCACTAATCTGCTTTTTTAATGGTCGTATTCCTCCATATAATCTCTTCTTCAGAATGCCTTTTGGGTATCTGCACCTCTTGGTTGTCCTAAGGACTTGGAACCATGTTCTTAAAAAATATAGAGGCTGTCATTTCTGATCTTTTGAAAGTGTTAGTTGCCTGGCTATATTTTTCAATACCTTGAGTCACTGAGCCACAATAAACATGCAGTAAGCATCATCAGAGTGAAATTCTGCATGCATGTACCTGGTCACTGACCACTGAAGTGCTGATGACATTGGATGATCAAGACAACCAGGAAATTAGCATTCTCAGGAAGGAGAGGATAGTAATGGCAGCCTACATATTAGCTCATTCATATTTCTTTTAATCTGTGCACTCAGATGTAGTAGTAGTATGCAGGCCAAAATTTGGTTACCGATTATATGTACACTCAATTTATTTTAATATACAGTATATCAAGACATGACATTGACTAGCCTTTTTCTCTCCCCCCATTACCTATGAGATTGTTGGTTATGAGAAGCAGGGCTCCTCATAGCTTTTGTTTCTGATCACATACTGTATTATCTTTATTCTGCAAAATGTTTTGAGTTTAAGAGATACCCTTTGTTGGCTAACTTGAGTTATTAACGTGTTAACAATGCACTTGATAAATCATTTTATTAAAAAAAATATATATTTATTTAAATATTTTCAGGCCCCCTTTCCTTCTGATCACACTGGAAATGGAATAAGATCTGTTGCAGTGTGGTCAGTTTGCATCACTGCCTTCTGCTTGAGAGCTACAGGAAGCTGTGTGTACACACAGCAAGGGAATTGCTCAGACTGTTGCTGACACCTCACCCCCTCCATCCCTGGCAAAGTCTGAATGACAGCAGCTGGAATATGAGATATCAGAATCCTCACATGGGGTTTCCACCCCCATGCCTTGTACCCTGCACTCTCTGCATTGCATACTCCTGACCCCTGCACTCTCTGCATTATGGACTCCTAACTCCTGTACTCTCTGCATTATGGACTCCTGAGCACTTTCCTCTCTACATTATACACTCCTGACCCCTTCACAGTACACTCTGCATTATGGAGTCCTGACCCCTGCACTTCTGGTCCCAGAACTTTCAGAGTTACATATTCTTGAGCTCGTCACTCTGTGCAATCCCCACTCCTAACTCTTTACTCTGTGTTACACACTTTTTTTACACACTCTGCATTATGCCCGTCTGAGCCCTGCATTTTGTGGGATATGCATTCCTGAGCCCTGCACAATCTGCACTACACACTCTTGAGCACTGCATGCAATCTGTGTGTTACACACTCCTGATTTCTACACCCTGTGTGCTACACACTCCTGAGCCCTGCACCCTGTACATTACACACTCCTAAACCCTGCACCTTTTACAACACACACCTGAACCCTGCACTATAGACACTCTGTTGTACATTTTACACTCCTGACCACTGCAATACGTATGCTGAAATTTATACGGCATACTCCTGACCACTGAACTCCAATTACAATATATAATCACAAAGTTTTTCTTTAATATAGGCTAAGTGTAGAAAGCATATCTAATGGAAGAGGTTTTGTGTGTGTGTGTGTGTGTGTGCCGAGGCTTTTTTGTGTTAGACTTTTAGTTGTGGCACAGTAATTAAAGCATATTTTGTGAGTTAAGACTGTGGCCTATGTAGGCTCTGTATACAGTGGCTCAGGTTTTTATTTAACCATAACCCTTAAAGCTCCTCCCAAGCACTGCCTCATTGTTTTTACCCTTTCTCTGGGTGCCCAAGGTCTTTCACAATGCCAGCTATGCCTCTGATAAGTTTAGTCCCTCCTGAAGCCTCTCAGCGTGTCAGTTGCTATCAGACATTTGTGAACATGCAAATATCTGCACAGGTACCGGGATTTATATGATTGTGTTATGTCTGAGCTGGAATCTTAGTCCAGGAAGTAGATGGTGACCCTAGATGATGCCTGAACAAAGATGGCTCCATCCTTCTGGAGAGAAAAAAAGAAGAAGCCATTGTTAGAGGGAGAATTGTTAACTTTGTCAAAGTAATCAATGCCTGAATGTGCTACACTTACACATTACATATATGCATGTAACGTGAGAAAACATATGAAACTAGTTCCATGTAACATCTTTCTTTACATTTTATTTACCCCAGTGTATACAGCAGAGACATATGCATTCTCTGCCACAGTCAAACAGCTACATGCATGTACACATATAGTATACAGGTATGCTCTTTGGTCAGATTGTTTGGAAGCCAGTTAAAGTGTATGTGTAGCCAAAACATGTATTTTAGTTTTTGGATACAACATGAACATAAAAAATTAAACTAGCACGCAGAACATTTTTAACAGGATCCCAGGTCTTAATCTTCTGGACTCCAAAAGTATGAGGTATTTGGGTAAGCAGATCAGATGCTTTACCATCATCATTCTAATATAGCTAAATGTCTGTACTCTGCATGAAGACAATAGCAGTAAAGTGGGTGTGGACTTTATGGTTTTATACACAAATACTTGGGGTGCTTGGCATGTCCGGCATGTATTTGTTCCCTGGTGCTCGGAGCATAAAAATATATTGAGCTGTGGAGATTACGGCACAGCACTACCCCTTAAAACTTATTTTCTTCACATTAAAATGCACTTCGTATGCTGCACAGACTTGCATTCAAGCTACTACCCACATTTGTTTTTATTGTTCCCATAGATACATTCCCAGTGTGTGAGAAGCAATGTGGGTTCTAACCTAAGGATTAGTACACTGAAGTTGGATGCGAGTCTGCCTCCAGAGCCCAAGCATACATAGTCTATTTCAAAGCGCCTGTAGCTACCAAGACAGACAACTTTGAGAACTTTAGTAAGACAGTACTGAAAAATTAGGTCAATGTTGGTACCACATAGGAGAAAAAGAGGACAGTCAGATGGCAAAAGATAATAAACACGTGCCTTTGCATGAATTGCTGCTGTGTTTTGTATTCAGAAGATATATTGTAAAGATAAATAGGCCGGCAGACAGATAGACAAAGTTAGGAAAATTATTTGATCCCCTGCAGAGCCTCTCAGCTCTTCAAAGAAATTAAAGGTCTATATTTTTTTTATCATAGGTGTATTTTAAATGATAGAGACAGAATATCAACCAAAAATCCAGAAAAAACACATGATACAAATGTTATAAATTGAGTTGCTGTTCAGTGAGTAAAATAAGTATTTGATCCCCCACCAACCAACAATAACTCTGGCTCCCTCAGACTGGCTATGTGGCACACAGATAAGTCCTGTCAATTTAAGCAGGTGCTCCTAACGACAACTCGTTATGTATATAAAAGACACCTGTCCACAGAATCTTTCTTCCATTCAAATCTCACCACCATGGGCAAGACTGAAGAGCTGTCAAAGGACGTTAGGGACAAGATTGTTGACTTGCACAAGGCTGGAATGGGCTACATGACTATCAGCAAGAAGCTTGGTGAGAAGGAAACAACTGTAGGTGTGATTATTCGCAAATGGAAGGAATACAAAATAATCATCAATCAACCTCGGTCTTGAGCTCCATGCAAGATTTCTCCTCATGGGGTAAGGATGATCATGAATAAAGTAAGGGATCAGCCCAGCCCTGAATGATCTCAAGGCAGTTGGGACCACAGTCACCAAACAAACCATTGGTAACACAATACACCGCCATAGATTAAGATCCTGCAGTGCCTACAAGGTCCCCCTCCTCATGAAAGCACATGTACAGGCCCATCTGAAGTTTGCCAATGAACACCTAAATGATTCAGAGAAGGATTGGGAGAAAGTGCTGCGGTCATATGAGACCAAAATTAAGCTCTTTTGTATTAACTCGACTCGATGTGTTTAAAGGAAAAAAAATGCTGACTATGACCCTAAGAACACCATCCCTACAGTCAAGCACGGAGGTGGAAACATTATGGTTTTGGGCTGTTTCTCTGCTAAAAGGTACAGGCCGACTTTGCCGCATTGAGGGGCCAATGGACCATGTATTGTAAAATCTTGGACGAGAACCTCCTTCCCTCAGCCAGAACACTGAAGATGGGTCGTGGATGGGTCTTTCAGCATGACAATGACCCAAAACATACTCCCAAGGCAACAAAGCAGTGGCTCAAGAAGAAGCACATTAAGGTCATGGAGTGCCCTAGCCAGTCTCCAGACCTTAATCCTATAGAAAATTTATGGAGGGAGCTGAAACATCAAGTTGCCAAGCGACAGCCAAGAAACCTTAAAGGAGAACTATGAGATGAGTGATTTCCACTCACCTCATAGTTCTAAGCCGACCTGTGACAATGAGACTGTCACAGGTCGGCTCAGTAGATCGGGAGGGGAGGGAACACATACCAGGTTCCCTCGCCTCTCGATCCTGTCACGGCTCTCTGCCAAGACAGGGGGAGGGGCTGGATTCCCCTCTCCCTGCTCCGATCTGCCAGCGCTGACTAGCGGAACGGACGGGGGAAGGGGGCGGGTACAGCTGGCTCTGCCTCTAGATAGGCAGAGCCAGCTGTCACTCACGCAGCTGGGCGGATCCCATCATCTACGTCGGGATCCGCTCCGGGTGCGGCGTCTCAGTATACCGTGAGCTGTAGCTCGCGGTATACTGAGCTTAGGGTAACGGGAGGACGCTAGTTTGTGTCCTCCCGTTACCCTAAGGAGAACTATGGGGAAAAACACTGACCCCCATAGTTCTCCTTTAAGGATTTAGAGAAGATCTGTAAAGAAGAGTAGACCAAAATCCCTCCTGAGATGTGTGCGAACCTGGTAACTGTCTTACCTCTGTGCTCGCCAACAAGGGTTTCTCCACTAAGTACTAAGTCATGTTTTGCTTGGGGATCAAATACTTATTTTACTCACTGAACTGCAACTCAATTTATAACATTTGTATCGTGTTTTTTCTGGATTTTTGGTTGATATTCTGTCACTATCATTCAAAATACACCCATGATAAAAATTAGAGACCTTTCATTTCTTTGTAAGTGGGCAAACTTACAAAATCCACAGGGGATCAAATAATTATATTCCACACTGTAGATGGATAGAGGACTTGTGTCTCATTTTAGTTAACATTTAGTTAACATTTTAGTTAATACACATGTTCATAACATAAATTAATGCATGTTAACATTCACTGCATTGTGTTAAGGGTTTCATTCAGCTGACTTGAATTCTAAAAGCATGTCGGTGCATCCAATATGTATCATGCAGGATTTTCCAATCACATTTCAAAGTTACACATGGTGTGAATGGGTCCTACTGAACACTGAGAATATGGTCTGGCTGCTTTCTTTACTGCACAGCAACATGCTCAGGGTAAACCAAACCCTAGGTAGCAATAAAGCAGTAGATAATTACACAAGGTAGCTAGGGGGCATTTTTTTTAACAGACTGTAATATTCAGGAATAAAATTATTCATGTGCCATGCCCAATGCTGAGTCACTTACGCTACCATATTCAGAAGTGCCTGGTATTTCCTTTAGCTCTCAAAGCTGACAGAGAGGTGGTATCCATATGCTGCTGAGCATGGGAGGAGGTTAAAGGATAAGTGCATTTTCTAAACAAAGTGCATTTTCTAACAAAGTGCATTTATCCTATTTGCCCCCTTCCTCTGACCTTTACCCAACCCACCCTCCTCTTCCACCAATGCATACATACCTCATTCCGACAGCTGCAATACTGCTGTTTACCTGAAGCAGTGCAAGTCTTCACTGTCCTGACAGTGCCTGCACATTAGTGCCCCATAGACTTCTATGGGGCTGTGTCCTGAGGTCAGAGGCAATCAGAGACAGTTCCATTGAAGTCTGGACAGTGAAGAGTTACAGCACTGGATGCAAACAAGCAGTGAACTGTGGCCATCTGCTGGAGGTAACTATGCATCTGTGGGGGAGCGAGGTAGGTTAGGTCAGGGGAAAGGGCAACATGGATAAGTGCAATTCATTTTAAAGTGCATTTATCCTTTAAAGAAAACCTATTTCTTTGTACTGTACACAGGCATTAAAGAGAACTGGTCACAAATGGGCATCTGTAATAAGCTGAATCTTCACTTTTGAAATGTTATAAAACTGCAGCTTTACCGTTCAGGGATGACTTGATTTTTCTTTATTTACTTGTATCCTTTGCAAGTTATAGTGGGAATGCCAGGCTATAAGACCTTTATATCTTGTTCTTGAGCCCAGTGCTGATAACAAACACTCAAAGAAGTCATGTAACAAAGGTGTTGTCAAGATTACATTAAAGAAAACTAAAGGCTTTGTTAATTTACAGTTTTACTCTCCTTCAGACAGTGGAGTACACTTTGTACATCAATTCCGTTAGCTTGTTACAGCCTGAAAAGATTACTCACAGTGCCCAGGGTCCTTAAATCATTTCTATGTACTCCCTAGGGATGCAATGCAAGTTCTTTGGATTAGTAAACTGACCTAAAATGATGGCAGACACACACTGGCAGAAGAAAATAATTTAGCTACTGGCAGAAGGAAAAAAAAAAAACAGAGGGTGCTCTTCTGAAAACTTTACAAATGTTTTCTGGTGCTAAGACAGCTGCACAACGTTTCTCAGTAGTCACATTTCTTACAAAATTTTATTTGCAGTATTATTTCTCCATATTAGCATACGTCTGACATATCATCTTGGCACAGATGGTTTTACAGTAGCATGCACATGTTCTGCCCCTTTTTACCCACAAAAAGGAAAAAAGTCTGTGGTTGGGGGTCACAAGAGTGACTGATTTTATCTTCAGCACTACTGTAATCAGCAGTTTGGCCAGATGTGATGCACCTAACTGTTCTCATACACTTCTCTTACATAATGCATTTCTCTGCAATACACATCTGTCCTGAGGTCTCACTTATGCCTTAATCAAATTACTTTAGTTTGAATAAGGGCGGTGTGTAGAGCAATGTGTAAAGTTTTTGGCAAGCTTTGAGTAGTTTGGTTGAAGCCTTTTAAGAAAACTTTACTTCCGGTATGGTGATAATAAACATAGAACCTAATAGAAGTGCCAACTGTCACTTTAAGCAAACAATTTTCAGCAGGCTTTCAATAAGTTTCAAGTAGTCCGAAGCATTACTGAAGCCTGTTAGCAGCATGTTCAATCTGAGAGTCAGCATGCCATTAAGATCCATGTTTAACCTCCTCAAACTAGAGTTGAACACACTGGTCTTACACAAGCTGAAATCTGTTACAACAAGGCCTTCCGTCAATGGTAAGGATGGGTGGTGCAAAACCTAGCAAAGGTTAAGAAGTAACTCCCAGTAAGCTCTGCAAAGCACAACCTTGTGCAATCTGGGTTTGAATTTTCCTTCCATATAAAGCCGTTCATTCTTCTACTTATTAGAGGTCCTTTAAAAATAAATTGTGTGCCCTGGAAAGTAAGGGAAAAAGCACATGCACACTTTCTTGAAAATTAATATATAACTGCAGAAATCCCCTGATTAAGCTTTCCGTTTAATATTGTGACCTTATCAATTATGCACTAAATTCCAGAGCGCCTCTAATTAATAATGGAAAGATGGTTAAGTCTGAAACTGTGTTGGCCACTACCAGTTCATTAGTTTCAATGATGAGGAACTAGTAGCAGCTAGATGCTGTGGGCTTCAGTAAAACAGCTAGGCCATGCTCTATGGAGACTTGAACTTCACAGAGCAGTTGATAGAGATGAGAGGGTGCCTCATAATCAGCTCTACCGGCAATATTGCCATTTTGCCCTCACAATCCAGTTTACAGCAAGAAAATCTGCAACAATTCAAACATTTCAGAAAAGGAAATGCTCTCTATTGGGATCCCACACTCATTGTCCTTTTTTCCCCCTTTCCCTTGAACACACATCTAGGAAGGTGTGCAGATAGAAATATAAGGCAAATTTTGCTATAGGATTATTTTTTCTCTAATGCCCTTTTCTTTTGGGTGTTATAATAGGTACTATTGGTGAGTAAGGAACTGACTGTAAAAATACAAAAAAAAGTAAAGTATACTTTAGCAGCAGCATAAGGATAGTCCCAACAATGACATAGCAACAGGAAGTAAGGTTGTTAAGCAGCAATCACTGATGGAGGGAATTATAGTCTTGAGTTTCAGAAATAGGTGTCTAAAAATTGTCACCTCGGGTTTATTCATTTTGATAAATGATAATTGTTTTCACTTTTGTAGCAGACAACTTTGTAATTTTGCAGTTACAACACCTGCATTGCTGTAGACTTTCCCAGGACAGAGTACATGAGAGCAGGCAAGCAACACCAGGTATGAACTCAGTCAGTTCAGGCCACAGGTCTGGTTTGCATACCCTGTGTTCCATGGGGTTATGACTAATTTCCAATTCCTGGAACTGGCACCTAAGGCTCTGGCTTAGAACATAAGAGATGTGCTACGGCTAGGGGGGAAAAAAAAACAGGAGCTTGGCTTGACCCATTGGCACAGCTCTAAATGCATCACAAGCAGGGACATGCTTGTTTAATTGGTGGATAATTAAATAACTAAGCATGTAGTTCTGTTTCCTGTCCACATACTCTACAGTTTATGACTTGTGATTGTAGAGAAGAGGTAAAGTATGTGCTTGCTCTTGGTAGGGGTAAGGTTCAATGTAGACATGTTAATAACCTGGTTTGTACCTCTACCAGTCCCTTTTCATCATCATCATTGCAGCAGATGACAGATCATTTTCTTGCCATAAGTGGACTTGGTACTTTGAGCTACAGTATGATAATAATGTAGCTTGGGATTTTGAATGTCAAACATACTGAAGAGGAAAAGGATGGGCTTACTATTGAACACTGTGTTTCTTCCACAGTGTGTTTCCTCACAGAGTGTGAAATGATGTTTCATAATCTATATATGAGAGCTTAACTTCATGAATATGTACTTTGACAGCCATAGCTAAGCCTCTGTTATATACACTGCACATTGCGATGGATATGCCTAGTGAAGAGAAACATTTCCAGACCAAGCTTTTCATACAAAACCAGCTTCTACCTGAACTCCCATGGATTGAATCTGTCTTGTCACCTTAAAAGCAAGAGGAATGAGCACCCCCATTTATACCAGAGCTTAATCACTTTTGCGGGTGCATTGCCTTCAGATCATTTTGGTGATATATTGCAGCAGCTTATCTTCTTTAACATCACCCTTCTCTCCTGCTGTTTCTAACATCCTGTGTGAAACTATAGCAAGTATATCATCACCACCTGAACCAGTCAGACATGGAACACTAAGTAGTATAGCTAAATAAAATAACAAAAGCTGTGGCATTAACTGCTCTTTGCCAAACATGCCTAGACTCACGTGTTCTTGATATGCTTTTAAGTTGGAAATTTTCATGCAGCTTCATTTCATTCTTAGGAATAATGTCACCAATGGTACTTTTATTAACACTGGAAGTTCTGTACTTAGGAACCAGCTTAGACAGAGACTGCTTTGTCTGCAAAATGCAAATGTACACTGATATACAAGCTGTACAATCACTACTTTACATTTGTTTAATGTACGGAGCCTGCTTGTGGAGGAGAGGGGGGAGCCGGGAACAGAAGCAGACGTGAGGGGAGAGCCCAGCAGTGAAGAGCAGGCAGCCAGCCACAGAATCGATGATGCTGCACTGAGGTCTGTGATCAGAGGAAATGACTCGTGATGGGAGGAGGCGGCAGGAGTTCTAGTCACCGGCGGGACTCTATGACAGATGGCTGCTCCGCTCTGCACACAGGGACACTTGGACTTGGAGGGAGCGCGGTACAGAGGGGTCACCTGTGAGGTAAGTGGATCGACGGAGGGTGAGCACAGTGCTGAGTTTGCTCCATGTGTGAATTACATGGAGTGGGTTCAGACAGAGCAGTGTGTTTTGTTGTATGGGAAATGTGACCTAGGTAGAGAGGAATGGAGGCAGACAGTGATGGTCAGTATGTGGATACTTTTCTCCCTCAGGGCTTGTTCACACCAATTGCGTTGCGTTCCAGAACGCACCACAATTGCTCTCAAACTTCCCCCTTCGTTCTGGGGCAGGAGGAAGCGTGGCGGTGCATTGAAGTCAATGTAACCGCAGCCACACTCACCCTGCCCGCAGTGCGATTGGACACGTGGAAAAACATTGCCTGCGTTCTGTTCCACTGCAAATGCAAAAAATCCTGCATGCTCTAATTTTTTTTAGCGTTTGCAGTGGAACGGAACTCAGGCAATGTTTTGCCACGTGTCCAATCGCACTGCGGGTGGATGGGCGTGGTTACGGTTACATTGACTTCAATGCAGCGCCACGCCCCCTCCTGCCCCAGAACGAAGGGGGAAGTTTTGTGAGTGATTGCGGTGTGTTCTGTAATGCAACGCAATTGGTGTGAACAAGCCCTCAGGAGTTCATAGAAGCCTAGGGATTGTACAGAGATTAGCAATTTCTACTTCTAACATACAGTGGTGCGAATTTATCAAACTGGAGCAGACAGAATCCGGAGCGGTTGCCCATGGCAACCAATCAAATCTGCCATACAATCTCTGTTCAATCTACTTTTGATTTGCCAACACTGTATCATCCGTGTGCATTGACTTACCCTGTGTCTCTCTTCTCCCGGCCAAAGATCTCTACTGCGCATGCGCCCACCCCATGAGCCTTTGCGGCTGCCCGAGACACAGGTAAGTTTTAATCTTTTAGTTACTTTTTTTTTTCTTAATGTTTTTGCATATATCTACTGCTTGCTAGCTGATCTATATATACACCACTTGCTAGCAGTAGATATACAGTATGCAAAATAACGCAAGGTTTAAATTGTCCTTTTAACCCTTTCGCTGCCAAGCCCTCCGGAACATTTTTCAAATCAGCTGGCCAAGCCATTTTTGAATTTTCTGCAATTTTTTCCTATTGCTTTGATTTTCAACTGCTGCGTTGCTAGCGTTTGTAAAAGACCCCCCAAACCATATATTTTCTGAAAGCGCAGGCCCGGTAGAATAAAAAGATACTACATTTTTAGGCCCTGCGATAATTGCGCAAATGTTTCTCAAATTAATATTAAACCGATAAAAATACACAATTCAATTGTTAAAACACACCAAAATCAGTATCCGTGCACAAAAAAAATAATTTTTGACTAAATCTAAAAGATAAAACTGTATTGAGTTAATAAATAACAAATATTAGCAAATTTGTAATTGCGCCTTTTTGCGAAAAGGTAAAAAAATGAAGGTATGCAAAACTGTAAATAATCGACTTATGTAAAAAATTGTTTTGGTGTTTGTGTTGTGATAAAATGATACAGGTGTATATTTAATTGCAACACAAGGTATCACAA